>NC_067159.1:59290420-59590420 GCF_903995435.1 Acomys russatus | reverse complement strand
AAAATCCTACCTGACTCCCCTTAAAGGAAATGGAGCATCATTCTCTTAAGGTTTCTTCTGGCTGATTAGGGATGAATAGTACCTAGTAGGGGCCCATATAAAATTGGGGAAATGGTTAAACAAGCTAGGAATGACATTTGTGTGCCAGTTTCTAAATGTTGAGAAATTCCAGTCTTAATTAGAGTCCTGTGTGGGACAGTCTGAAATGCTAGACCAACTGGAATTGGAAGCTTTCTTTGATAAATTTACATTTTAAATACCCAGACAAAAGTGAAAGTCAGATTTCAAAAGGAATTTGTGACTTCCTAATCATACGAGCCTATAGAATTAGAGAAATGGTCAATGGCTGAAAGAATATCTTATACATTGTAATCTCACCCTTGGAACAATATTCTTAACCAGCATGATGTACTGACCAGTGGTTAGTAGAAGTAACAGTACATGGAGTAGAAAAAAAGGAAAAAGGTAGGAGAGAAGAAGAGAAAGAAAATCAGGAGCTAAAGAGGGAGTGAGAAGTTAGGAGGACCTGGAAGGAGACATTACAGTAGTAGCAACTGATGCTCAGGACCCCCCAGATGATAATAACTAAAGTAAAAAGACAAAGTTTAGAACACTTCTTTCAGCTCAGTTACTTGCAGCAGTTGGTATTCAATTGAACTAATGGAATCTTCTTGAATCTATATTGGACAATTGGTCCAGCAGAGCTCTCTTCACTTTGTAACTCTCTTTCTGTTCCAGGGCTCTTCACGGATCATCACGTGCTTCTCCTCTCTTCTCCTCTCCTCTCCTCTCTTCTCTTTTATTCTCTTTCTTTCTTTCTTTTTTCTTCCCACCTCCTTTCCTTCCTTCCTTCTTTTCTTCCTTCCTTCCTTCTTTTCTTTCTTCCTTCCTTCCTTCTTTCTTCTTTCTTTCTCTTTTTTCTTTTCTTTTGTGTGTTTATACTTCTGGTATCTCCTAAATTTCTTTTTATTTTATTTTTTAGATTATAATATAATTGTCTCATTTCTTCTTTCTCCATTCCCCTTCAAACTCTCCCATATATATGGCCATTCTTAACACTTTTCAAATTGTGGCCTTATTTTTCATTAATTGATATTACATGTACACACACACACACACACACACACACACACACACAGAGAGAGAGAGAGAGAGAGAGAGAGAGAGAGAGAGAGAGAGAGAGAGAGAGAGAGAGAGAGAGAGAGAGAGAGAGAGTGTTCCTAAATATAAACTCTTCACATTGAGCTTTAAAGTCCGTGGGTTGTACAGGTTTTTCTGCTCTCCTGAGCATCCCTAGAATGCTGTTTGTCGAGTGGCCAAGGTTTTAGCTGGAGTATCACCCATGTGTTAGGAATGTGGAAAACAGCTACAGGCTTGAGATCCATACAAGCATAATCCCATCCATTTCTATACTTTCAATATCTCCCAAATATCAATCAGTCTGCTAATGGGCTATACTCCAGACTTTTTAGTCTTATCTATGTGGCTCCAGAAGGTAATCTACCTGTTGATCTCAGGCACAGGGTTACCAGTCTCTGGTGTTACTCTGAATTGGTGAGATCAGGTCTTGACTATAGCATCAGGATTCTTCACTTTATTACCTGAGCTGAGACTCGTACATCTTCCCTTTACATCTTCCCAGTGTTGTGCCCTCCTTCCTTTCACTACTGAATCCTGGACTGCTTATCACCCGAGGCTGTCTTGGCATTGCTTCTTGTTCTCAGGATCACAGTGTAGTTCAGTTTTAAAGCATAAGATGCATTTCAATGTCCTTCAAGTTTTACAGAGTAAGAAAATGGTATTATTTTGCACTGCTGACCTACCCACCAGAGGAATCATGGTTTCACCAAAATCTTCAAGCCAGGTTAAGGAGCCAAGTTGGAAGTCAAACACAGACAGTTTCACCAAAATCTACAACTGCAACTGGATTTAAGGTTGGTTAGCACTGTGAGGGGAGGACTGCTGCTTGTTTGTTTATTTTTGGCTTAAATTTCAAGGGGATATAGCTGATCATGACAAGGAAAGAATGTCAGCACTAGGCAGAGGTGCTTAGTCAGACTGAAGCCACAATCAGCATCCAGAGAATAATGCATGTTTGTGCTCAGCTCTTTCCTTTCAGGCAGAAATCCCAGTCCACGGAACTGACTCAACTCACAGTGTGTAGGCAGGTCTACCCAGCTCAATTCATCTAACCTAGATAACCACAACAAGCCACGTGTAAGCGTCCATCTCCCAAGTGACTCTTGATCTTATCAAGTTGGCAAGTGAGACCGACAGTCAGTCTTGCTAAGCTGTCCAAGCTCGTTTTGAGCACCGTCTGTAGGACAGATGGCTAGTGAATGTATACGATCCTTATGCCTACCTCACAGAAGAGCTGAAATACAGGCCTACACTACTAGGTCCAACTTTTGTTTTGCTATTATATTTATTTTTCAAAGTTGGTGTTTTCAGCTCACGTGATAGGAATAGGCACAAAGTGATTTGAACACTAGCTTTTCAATACCTTACAATTTATCTTAACGAATTTATTAGGCCTTTCATTGTCTTTATTTTGCACTGTCTGAAATGAAAATGTGTGTGTGTGTGTGTGTGTGTGTGTGTGTGTGTGTGTGTGTGCCTGCATGCTGTTCTTAATAAAGCATTTAGAGTTTTGAAAAGTGTGTCTTCATTTTGATCTGGCAACAGTGGAATCTTCCAGCATTATCCTTTCAACAAGTATTACGTTTATTTCATTTCATTAATGTACCAAGCCTGTGTGTCAGTAGTCTTATTGTTTAATCTGAGGAACTCTAGTTTTGAATAACCTTATTAGTCCAAGGAAGATGTTTTATTCCTAATGTATAGTTCAAAAAAAGTTATGATAAAATTTTCTGTTAAAGCTTAATTTTCTGCTTTGAAGAATGTTTTTTATGTTTTTATGGAGGTTAAGAAGAGAGGCAGAAGCAGGCAGTTCGTTGTGAGTTCGAGGCCAGCCTGGTCTACAAAGCTAGTCTAGGACAGTCAAGGCTACACAGAGACACCCTGTCTTGAAAAACAAAAACAAAAAACAAACAAACAAACAAGAATATAACATGGTTTAAAAGTGACTAGGTCCATATCGTGGGGGAGGAGGTCCCCCTCTGTCATCCACCTAGGGGAGGGGATTAGGGTGAAAGCTGGAGGGAGGGAGGAATGGGAAGATACAACTGATGGGACAGCAATTGAGTTGAAATCTGAATAAATTAATAAAATAAAAAAACTGACTAGGTCCAAACAAGCTTTTTTATTTACAAGTTACTTGGGCATTCTTTCCCTTAGTTCCTTCTGTTAGGAGATAAAAATGGTAGAAACCTCTGTAGCTGCTCAAGAGAATTAAGCAGACCTTTAAGTATAAACCCTTATGTTGAGCACGTAAGGAGGAACTTGGTAAATGGTAGCTTTAAAAATGTTAACGTTGTCTTTATTTATGGCATTGAAAATTCTTAGGCACACATTATATACTCTGTCCATAGTACCCATGTGCACGTTCTTGTTAAAGCCAACTGCTATTATAGAGATTGTCGTGTCTTTGTTGTTTGTGGACCCTACTTTATTTATTACATTCTTTACTCCTGTTCTTACAGTATTGTGTTTTGACTTCTACTTATTTTTGTTCATTCTCTCCTACCATACACTTATTTGTCTCATGCCTGTGATTATTTTCTAGAATATTAAATAACGTGGCATAGATTTAAAATAAATACTTCTAACCAGCAGATTTTTGCAGTAGCGAGCCCAGGCTGCGTGACTAAATTTCTCTATGCAGCTGTTCCTCCAAATATTCATTGTGGTTTGGCAATAAAAGCTATTCCATGATAATTGTTGTGATATATCTTAAATAGTAGGTCACAGATATGCATTTTTATTTTTCACAAATATAAGTTTTTTATTTTATTTTTCAAAAATTCATCAGTGGGAATCAGATGTGAGACCTTGAACAGTGCTGCCCCTGGCATGACACCCAGAGGGTATCGTCCATCCTCTGGCATGACACCCAGAGGGTATCGTCCATCTCTCTCTGAAACATTTAATGTTACCGCCATTTTGTTCTCTGTGTGCACCAGAAGTCATAGTGCCCTTAACAACTGAGCACGCTCCCTTGTCTCTCTCATTCCTTAGTCTTTAACACTGCAAGAGTCTAGACATTGCCTATTCACTCTTATTTCCCCACGTGAGACTCATCAAGAAAAAAAAATCCCTTCTATTTTCAGGTTTTTCCCTCTTCACATCTATCCTGATAATACTGCACCTTTAAAGCCTTTTCAAATTAGTGATTGTTTATTTCCAGAACTCCTTATATTATGGGGACTGGCCTCTTTTATGCTGTTCTTTTTTCTTTCCTGAAAACATTCAATATTCAATTCCAATATCAGTGTTTCAGACTTTTTAAAGTTTTTATGTTTAATGTTTGTCTCTTTCACACACATATTCTCCCTCCTCTCTCTCTCTCTCTCTGTCTCTCTCTCTCTGTCTCTCTGTGTGTGTATGTGCCCTTGTGTTGGTGTGGGTGCCTATGGAATTTTAGAGACTTTCAGCATTCACTTATCCATTGTGATAACTTGACTTTTCTACCCTTCCTTGGTCATGCACTTCTGTGTCCTTGCCTTGATCTTATTACTTTCTTTTATTACAAGCCCTATGAGTTTCAAACATTCTATCTTGCAACTAGTACTTTTGTTTTCCCCTTACTCCAAAAGGAATATGACAAGACAAAGTCAACATTACACCAACCCACTTCTATGATCTCTGATTTCTCTCTCTTCTTCCTCTTCAATTCCATAGCCACTTATTTTCTATTAATGTGTGGACTGTCAACGTCCTGAACCTATTTAATGTGAAAGTGGTTAAGAGAGCATCCAGGTCCCACTCTCTTTTGCCCATTTGATATTGTCCCCCAAGTCTTCTTCTTCTTACTTATTTTCTTTGTCAGGGGTATCATCCTTATCATATAAATGTAAGTTTTCAGCTTAAAAAATAACTTTTTAAATTACATATGCCTCAGCTACCCCATTACCATCTTATTACTCACCTGTCCTTTATAGAGAAGAATGTTTAAGGCATTTTTGGTGCTCTATGTTATCAGTCCACCCTTTCTTTCTTTCTTGAACCCACTATTAGCCCACCTCTCATTTGGCTTATTATAGCTTTTGACATAGTTGAACACATTTTTTAAAAATGCATTGTCTCCATAATTCTTTGATTTTTTTTTTTTTTTTTTTTTTGCTTATACTTATGTCTGCTTTTCTCTGTGAGCTCCTTCCCAGCTCCCTGGCATGTCCTACTACTGCTTTTACATGTGCTGGGGAGTCAGGGATGGGAGCGGGCACTTGTGCTCAGCCTTTGAACCTCTCAGCTTGTTTTTTGTATCTTACCACTTTAAATATCATTTGTATGATGGGGAAACTCAGTCAACCTGTTTAGTTTTGCTGAGGTTCAATCTTTCTCAGAAAATAAGAGCACAGAGAGTATGCGGACTTCGCAGGGCTTCAACATGATGGAGTACATGGAGCAGGGAAGCTATTGCTTGTGTGTTTAGTCATTTATTTATTATTTATTTGACTTAGTGCTGGGTATATTCATGACTATCCTGGAACTTGCTGTGTAGAACAAGCTGTCCTCAAACTCACATCCACCTTCCTCTGCCTCCCAAGTGCTGCTGGGATTAAAGACTTGTGCCACCATCATCCACCAGGGAATTTATTCTCATAGATGCTTTACAAATCAATTGTAGGAGTTAGTGAGTAGTTAAAATTTCATATGTGCTCATACTTGGTAACTAAGAAGTATGAAAGTGGTTTTATTTGAAATGAAAAATTAAACTAGTTGGACTATTTTGGGTGCTATTAGGAGCCAAATATTCTAGAAGAATGTTTTATTTCCATGTAGATGTTAGCCAATGCTTTATTACCCTTTAGGAAAGTAACTAGGCATCACTGTCTCATCATTTTACCATAGGTGTGGGAATGAAAGGGCTTATTTATCTCATAGTAGGCACCCCATAAGTGTTAATTTATTTGTCTCTGCTTTCAGAGATTATTTACATTAAATTTTAATAGATTTGGTGCTCTTCAGAGGATGTTTTTAGATACTTCCTGTTTTAGTCGATATTCTATTACTGTGAAGAGATGACCACAACTCTTATAAAAGAGAACATTTAACTGGGGCTGGCTTATAGTGTCAGTTGCTTCATCCATTATTGTCATGGCAGGAAGAACAGCAATGCACAGGCAGACATGGTGCTGAAGATGTAGCTGAGAGTTCTATATCTGGATCACAGGCATCAGGGAGGGGAAGAGAGAGAGAGAGAGAGAGAGAGAGAGAGAGAGAGAGAGAGAGAGAGAGAGAGAGAGAGAGAGAGAGAGATTGAGATTGGCCCTGTCTTGGGCTTTTGAAATCACAAAGACCACCCTCAGTGAGATACTTCCTCCAACAATGCCATATCCAAATACTGGAGCCCATGGGGGTCTTTCCTAAGTGAACCATCACGCTTTTTATCAGGCCAAATTAAAAAAGAAAAACATGTTTTTTTGCTTTTTATCATTAAATTATAATTTATTTTAATAAAAGATACTTTTAAAAATAGTTTCTACCTCTGTGAAGACAGGGTGACATAATAGTCTCACAATCAGCAAACTTTGAGGGAATATAACATGCACATTTGAGGTCTATATGCAGGAATGTATCTTTATGAAATAGAACTATCCCAGTATCACATCTCAGATGGTCAAGTTATAATAAGCAAAATACGCTTCTAAATTCTACATCTGTCAGCCGGATTTTAAGAAAATGCTTTCTCTTGGATGTGTGTTTGTATTTTCTGCTTTAAAATATGTTACAGAGATTGTGTCAAATTGTCTACAAGGAACTCATCAGTGACTAACTTTCTCTTCCTTCTCTTTCTTTCTTCATTCCTTTAGCTCTCTCTTTTACTTTTGGGTTTTCACTTGATTAGGGTAGAGCATTTGATACATGTAGACCAGCTGCCCTAAAATTCACTGTGGAAGCCAGGTTGGCTTTGAACTTGTGGCTTTCCTGCCTCAGCTCTCCAAGCTAGGATCACAGGTTTATGTTCAGCCACAAGCAACCTCTTGGACACCAGAAATCTTATTGTTTTTCCTCATTGGCTATGGTAAATATAAGCTATTCAAAATGGGGGAAAAAAGACCTTAACTATAAGCAGATAGTTAATCTAAGTATAACTGCATATTATCAGGTAGAGTTCTACTAATTCAACTGAAAATTTCCTCCTTAAAACAGATTTATTTGTTGCTAGATGCATCAAGGATCTCTCAGTCTCTCAGTTGGGCAGCTTTCCCTTAAAACCCAGGTTCTTTAATTAATTTAATCTGAATTTCTTTGGCAATTTCCCTACCTTAACAAATATACTAGTTGATTTTGTCAATTCATTTTCTTTAGAGAACCCTGATACACTATGTATATACTTTTATTAATGACATACCTCTTCATATTTAATTTAATCTTTGAGACATTATTTGATGGGATGCCCCCAAGAAATCGGCTACGCAAAGGTTTTCTCATTGAGAAATCAGAAACAATCATTAAATAGAATAAAGTACTGTAAGGAATTAAAAAGTTAAAGTTGATGAGCTTGAAAAGTTTTTAGCAACTATATATACTTTAGCAACTATATATACGTAATTATATATGTAGTATATATATAATTTCTAAGGAATATATATATTCACAAAAATAATTGCTATATGGTCCTGGATGGCATTCCCAGGTCTAAGAAAAATATTTGCTTTGATAGTCAGTATACTTTCTCTTTCTTGACTGAGCAATATTACATACAAATCAAGAACAGAAGACTTTTTTTTAAATGATGAAAAATAATGTAAAATATGTAAGCAGATAGCTTCCAAAAAACAACTTTTATTATAGAAAAGGCAGTTCTAAAAGTCCACATTTCTTTCCTATGAGATTACTAAGTACTTAAAACATTTCTTCAGTTTATGTTTATTTCATAATGTATTATCATATAAACAATCATTTAATTTTTAAAGGAGCTACTTGCTCAACTTACTGATTTCTGAAAAACACTGCAAAATTGTGTATACCTTCAACTTAAAACAATGATAGACAGCAAGCTAAAATAAATAGAATTTAATTGCAGATTTAGAGTTAGCCGGATTTCTTTATTTTACCATTAGGAACATGTCTGTCTAGAATATGTTGATGGCTTTCTTTATTTTTTAATTAAAATTACATTTATTTATTACATATGGACATGTATGTGTTATGATGATGTGTGTTGAGGTCAAAGGACCACTTCTGGGGGTAAATTCTGTCCTTTCAGGATGAGGCTCACAGAGATTGAATTCAGGTTTTCAGGCTTGGCAAAAAGTGACTTTACCCTGGGAGCCTTTTAGCTGACCTGGAAAATGTTCATGATTGTTTGAACAGTCCATGAAAGGTAACAGGGATATTAGTCTCCACTTCAGCCCTGGCAATTTCACTCAAGTCTTTGGCATTAAGAATCAGGAGATATGCAGGCTTTTGTCCTGCCCCAGGGCTCACCACCACGCTCAGAACCACACCTGTTAATTAAGACAGTTTTGACAATTTAAAATCAGCTCTTAAGATTATCTGACATTGAAATTGTATAGGTAATAAGGTAACATTACATTAACAAATATACAAAAGCATGAACCTTAGCTTGTTCCTGTTCTTTAATTATATGGCTGTGTGATCAGTTGAAGGGATCCTCTGAAGTCTTTCTTGCTGGATTAGCGCTATCCTCAGGAAGGGACTGACCTTTTATCTATCTCTCTTACAGTTGCACCACAGTATCTTACTGTAACTTCTAGATCAAAATAATAACTCATCAATGTTGATTCAGTTAATGGATCTATGTTCTTCTCTATAATATAAGGCTAGCATAAAAGTTATGACCAAGTAAAATTTTATACCTTAAAATTTTTAAAGCAGAATGGTGTGTTATAGTTATAATTTTCAAGACCTATATGTAAGTTTACATCTTTCAAAAAAAATGAAAACAGACTTTTACCTTTTTGAATGAGTGGTGTGAATGTAAAATCCACTTATCAGAAGATGGCCCCAATTTTAAAATTTCATCCTTATTTTAATATTTTAATCCTGCAAAGTATAGTATATGCCCTGTCCTTGCATTACTTTAAAATTATTCTATTATTTTTATCTGTATGGGTGTTTTGCCTGCATGAGTGTCTGTGTGCCACATGTATGTCTGGTGCCCAGTGAGGTCAGAAGGAGGTGCTAGGTCACTCTAAACTGGAGTTATAACTAGGTGTGGGTTATAATGTGGGTGCTGGGAATTAAACCCTGTCTTTGAGAAGAGCAGGCAGTGTTCTTAACCACTGACCCAGCTTTCCAGCTCCCCCAGCATTAATGCTTAATTGAGACTAAAGCTATGCAATGCAGTTGCTCCACTATATGCCAAGACTCTGGATTCTTTCTTAGCCCCAATTTACTAAAACAAACAAAAAGACAAAAACTAGAGTCCCAGGCTTGAACATCATGGATCTTCTAGAATATTCTATTTCCTTTTTTAAAACTCCATTTGCTTACTCCAAAATAGATATTAGTAAAGAAAGGCAAATACCTACAATTCTTGCTGTTATGCTCTTTTCTCATCCCTTCCATTCATAGCTTTACTATGACATGGAAGTGTTTTACTGTGTTTTTGTTTTTGTTTGTTTGTTTCCTAGTAGCAATTAACAAGACGTGACCACAGGTGAAAGTCACCTTCAGAGAGATTTCAATTCAGTTTAAGCATGGGTGTGGTTGTAATCCCAGCACTGGGGGAGGCAGAGGCAGGCTGATCTCTGTGAGTTTGAGGCCAGTCTGGTCTATAAAATGAGTGCAGGACAGCCAACGCTACACAGAGAAATCCTGTCTTGAAAAACAAACAATCACTTTAGAAAGTTATCGAATACTTAGACTAATAATAGCAAACACACCAAATTTCTACACAAAGGGAAGTTCAGACACTCATTGCTTCAATTACCATCATCTTCTTCCAAGGCATCTGGTTGAGAAACAAAGATGGGTTCAGATGGGTAAGAATCCGGCTCTTGCCACATCCAGATTTCTTTAGTTTTGACATTCAGCTTACAGAGCTGCTTATGAGCAAGAAAAAGCAACTGGTTAATTAATGAGTCTCTTTACTTGACCAGCACATAATTCAAAAGATCTACTGGGTGTTAGTAAGATGCTTTGCTACCTTGTCTGGAACAAAGTGATTCAGCCCAAGTCCATATGCATAGGTATATGGTTTCCCCCCACATTTCTGGTAATTGATTTGAGGAAATTCAAAGGCTTCAAAAGAGAACACAGACAGAAAAACATTCAACCTCTTTAAATTAAACATAAGTTCCTTTCCCAGTGATATTTCTAGATCATCTTACCTTGACGGGGCCCTGAAAAGAGAACTTCAGGTTCCAGCCAGATGGTTTCATCACTGCACAGAATGGCTGTGGCAGTTGTGTGAGGGAGTGTGACTAAATTCCTGCCTGTGTTAACCTAAGGAAAAACGATAACAGAGACCTTGGTGAGCAGAGAATAAATTCAAGCATTTATAAATGCCTCTTCTTTTCAGAGGTCATCATGCAGGGACTAGGAGTCTGGCTACTGTATCAACCTTGAAAGTCCTCAGATAGCTATCAGTAGATTATAGGTAGCCTGCTGGAAACACATTGTTCATTGTTAAAGATTTGCCTCTATTCTAATGTGTCAGCCACACTGGTTAACTTAAAATTCTTGATAATAGTCTTTAGCTTCGGAAAAGGTGACATGTGACATTTTCCTGTTCTAAAAGTCTATTCTTCTATACAGTCAATGAGTCAGGCAAGTCAATTACTTATGTGCTAGGCACCATGCTAGGTATTAAGAAGGCAAAGGATAATGAGGGATTCTCTAGTCATCTACAAATTCTCTATTACAAAAGCAATTGGCACGTACGACAACATCCTTGTCATTTGGTTACTTCACAAACACTCACTGAGCATCTCCTATAGACCATGGCTTATATTAGATGTCGGGGAGACAGCTATAGGAAGGCTGAAATGGTCCATGTTGTGTTTGAATGTAGAATTTAGGGACCCACGTGAGAGCATTATAATCAAGGGCTTTTGTAATGTTGTGGGATAAAGGAGAACATAGGTGGCACTTACCTGTGGGTAGGAAGGTCAGGGCATTACAGTGGGCTCAGAAGACCACTGAGTGTGTCAATGTCAAATTGGAGGAAATTTTCTGTCTACTTTAAGGAGTCAGAAAAAGACAAATCCTGAGAACAGCCTAAAGTTGAAAAGGACTTTAAAAACTCAGGAAGAAATAAGGGCTTTTCAAGGAGTATGATGTATGTTCCAAGAGAATCAGGGATCAGTGTGGTGACAATTAAGAGAACTTTGTGGAGAGCTAAAGAGTTTAGACTGTGTAAGGCACATGGGTTATAGTGAGAACCTGGACTTTCACTGTGGATAAATGAGGGGAAAACATATAAGGATTTTGAATAGACAAGGAACACACTGTGATTTATACTTAAAGAAATTCCTCCGGTTGCTTTGTTTAGTTTTTATTCAGGTATTGGTTTTGGGGATGAGAATAAAATTGCAAAACTTGACTCAGCAAAACCAGTTTGTTTTATAGTCAGGGTTAGAGAAAGTTATTTTAGCTAGGCTGATAACACTGGTGTTAGTGAGACAGGGTAGATGGAGTTGAGACTTTCTTGGTAAGTTGGTAAGTAGTGTTTGAAAGTGAGAGAGACAGAGAGCCCAGCATCGTGTTGTCTGATCTGAACAATTAAAGTTTGGTTCTCTTCCACAATGCTTGAAACTATTAGAGGTGGGTGCAGTTTTTGGTGGGGGAAGATAAGAAATTCAGGTTTTGTTCGTGAATATTAAATGGAAAATTGTAGGTGGTGGTTGATAACTTGAACCTTGAGGTCCAGAAGCAGGGGGAGATGGTATGCAGGCTACTTAAAAATAATCTGTCAAGGCGGTGAGGACACAAAAAGATAGTATAGGTGCCACCAACTGAGTTACAGGGCCTTTCAGCAGAAGAAAGGTATATGGTTGTAGCTTGTTAGAGCAAAATGACTTGAGAGGACTTGGTGAGAATGTTATGAATATTATTTACGATCAACTAAGAATACCAGGGAAAGATAAACTGAGAGGGAGGGAGGAAGTGAGGAATTGCTAGACTAATGTGTCTACTGCAAGGATGAGAAAAATTATCTCTGCTTAGGAAGAGAAACATTCAGGGTATAGCTACAAATGCTGGTGGGTGGTAGATGAGGCAGCAAGACTCTGTTTCTTTTCTGATTATTTAAAAAATGTTTAATTTATTATAATTTATTCAGATTACATCCTGATTGTTATCCCCTCTCTTGTATCTTCCCATCCCCACCCTCCCTTCCTCTTCCAACCTATTTCCCTTCCCTAGACCTCTGACAGAAGGGGACCTCCTCCCTCACCATTTGATCACAGTCTATCAGGTCTATCAGGTTAGCCTGCTTCCCCTTCCTCTGTGTGCCACCAGGCCTCCTCACCAAAGGGAAGTGATCAAAGTGGGGACACCAGAGTTCATGTCAGAGGTAGCCCCTTCCTCCCCCACAACCATGGAGAATTAGCTGTTCATTGGCTAGATCTGAACAGGGGGTCTAGGTTTGCTGCATGCATTGGCCTTGGTTGGTACAGCAGTTTGTGCAGGCCTGATGAAGAGAAAGCATCATCATCATTACATATGAAGCTATAAAAGTTGGAGGTATAATAGTGAGGAGAGGAGAATTTGAAATATTTAACTAGCAAAGCAAGACAATATGTGAAGCTAGGAAATGAAACAGTAAGATTTGTGGTAATACATTTAAAATTGTACTAACTAACATGACTGTGTTTTTGTAGCACTTAAATTTAGACTCAGAAGTACAAAAACGGAGGGGATAGATAATCTAATCAAACTATAGTGTGATTTTGACAAGTTTGATAAAGTAAGAGGTTAAAGAAGTGATTATCTACAAGGATGTTCATAAATTTTGACCACAGAAGATAAATTGAGTGAGAAGCAAACATGGACTTTTTAAGGTAGTAAAGGATAAGTGACATGTTCAATGAAAGAAAATTTATAGAATGAGTGTTCGCAGGGTAGGCAACATTGAAAGATAAGAGCTACAGCTAGAGCATTCAGTGAATGGGATTGCAAGAACATTGAAATTACAAAAGAGTATTTATATTCTAACAGAGATTTAGCTTTAGACTATTACCCAATCTGTTCTCCATGTCGTTGCCAGAGGGACCCATCTCATACACACACCAGACACACTTGAACCACGTCAGTAATCCCTTACCAATTACATGTTATCCAGAGTCTAACGAAGAAAACCCCTTTACAATCCCACTCCAATCCATCCTTCCATCTGTTCTTACAAACCTCCACCTCTCCTCTGCTCCCAGTGAAGCCTGCTAAGGACTCTGTTACACTTGTGTTAAATCCCATTTGATATATGTCTATGTCTATGCCAATATTTTACTATCTTCAGAGCCCATTTTCTCCCAACTATTATTTTTTATTAGCTTTCAGACAAGCTTAAAGACAAAATGATCAAGTTTTAAGCTGTGTTTGCTTTCTACTACCTCTGATTTTGGCCTTTAGTTCAATGTACCTGCTTCGATACCTTTTGTCCAAGCAGATAAAATACAGAAAGAAAAAGTGTGTGTTCATGTATTTATATGAGAAAATTACATTTTTCTTGGTTTTGACTGGTATTTTTATTTCACTAAAAATTCTGGATGCTGCTGATATTATTCTGAAACACGGAAGAGACAAAAATATAGAAATAAAGAGATGGCTTGTGGGATTCAGAAAGACAACTCTCCAAATATTCATAAAAACTAGGTTTCCTGATTCTAGATCTGTTGTTCTTTCAGTCACAAAGTCCCTATAAAGGCATACTTTCTTAATGGTAGTATAGATCTATTGATTCCTACTGTAGTTTGTGGTCAGGTAACAGCAGGTCACATTGTCTACTTAAGCAGAGTCTCACAGTCACCTTCAAACCTTTCATTTCTAAGGAAAGAGTAAACTCATATCACAGAAGAAGACAACCTGGGGCCCAGAGGACCTTTGTTTCAGATACCATCTACTCTCCATGTTATTAATTCCTTCTAAACATCACTCCTCCTGTACAGTGTTTATGGATCCTTTCTTTTCCCTTATCAAAATATTATTTAAGACTCAACTTTGAATTTCATTTTAGGGTTATTCATATATTAATAAACTTGAACACTACTTTTCTTGCCAGAAGTCCTACTGCATTTATTTCAGCACCAAATCATTAGAGGAATACCCTAATATTATTATTCTTATTGTTTAATGTCATCTTCAGATTTATGGAGAACCAAGTTTCCTTTACTTGCTTTCTGATCCTTCATTTATATAGAATTTTAAATTATTTAGAATACTTATACAAATGAGAAAAGATGCCAGAAATTACTGGGTCCATAGTCATTATGGAAGTATGCTTTCAAAGTGATTTTGTGAATAAAAAGTCTATAGAATTAGAAAGAAAAAAAAAACTACATCCCATGTGGGCTCTGTGGAAGTCGTGTTTCTAAATCACACTATTCTTTTGAGCCTCAGGTTCCTCATTTATGAAGTGAAAGATTTAATTAGTATTTTAAAAGTTCCTCCCAGATCTGAAATTTCAAGATTATAATCTATAAACATTACAGTTTCCAAGAGACATCAAACACTCATGAAATCCTTGTAAAGGAAATTACCTTGTCAATTGTCAAAGGAAGTACATATCTCCTGACTTCAGGCTGAGGAGCTTTCATGGCATTACTTTTTACTTCTTCCCAGTTCTCTCGTAAATTGGCTAAATATAAGTAATTATAAACAAATTCAAAGCTGGGGAAACAAGAAGTCAAGCATGAACGTAGTTACAAAAACTAAAGCAGGATCGAATGTAGCACAACCTGGCCTTGACCTTAAGATCTTCCTGCTTCTTCCTTTGAAATACTGGGATTTAAGGCATGGACCACAACACCTAACACATTATAAACAATTACAGAGATGGTTCATGACTTTGAAAGCATATATATCTGGTTGTTCCTTAGGCCACAACCCAGATGGTTATTGACAGAGATATTAGAGCCATTTCCTACTATTCAGTGAGGGAAATAAAGAGGTCGGCCTCATGGATATGTTGCAGTAACAGCAGCCTTACATACTCTTTATTATGCTCCACTGTCTCCATTCTGTGTCTTGAGGAGTCAATGTATTTTTAATGATTAGTCCGAGAATAGCACATCTGTTTCTATTATTCAGAGTGAGGGAGAGTTTGAGGCATCTTATAGACCTTGGGAAGTTTAAGCTTACTTTTCAAGTCACAGAACCTTCTATTTTCAGGCATGGATCAGATGCAGTTGGCGTTCAGTGTCAACTGTGGCTCTGATGGCCCAGTCAGTCTCTGATTGTTCAAGCTCTCTGGTCATTATTACTGCACTTTTTCCTGTCTCATACCACTTCCCCTTTCACATGTGATTCACATTAAGTAACAAGGGCTTGTATATTAATTAAATCACTTTGTCTTAAGAAGAAACTGGAGGTGGGAATGTTTATTCTGCATCTTTTCTTACCCTTTCCAGCAGCAGAGATCCACAATCAGAAACCCATTGTCTTCATATGTATTGATATGATGGAAGAGATTGAAAGGGGAGGTCCTGTATTTATTGTTGAAGTATTTTCTTTGTTTTTTGTCAGCAACATGAAGCCAAACCTGGATAAATAAGGAGATGTTTAGATAAATTTATAAAGGAAAAAATAATAAAAACTTTTCTCAGAATTACCACTTAACAAATGAATCAGACATACCCCCATGCTTTCATTGGACTCGAAACAGTCCATGTAGTTGGCTTCCCAAAGACTCCATGAAGAAAGAAACTTGAAAAGGTTAATTTTGACTGGAGTCTCCACAAAAACGATGTAGTTGGGAGTCAGACCAAAACTAAAATACAAATGGGCTTGTGAATGAGAGGGCTAGTTAGTTCTCAATTACACACACACACACACACACACACACACACACACACACAAAGTTTACACAAGGTATATTTAGTTACTCAGACTTAGAATGCTTACATGAAATTAATTAGCTTTCAACTTAATTTTCTACAAAGAACTGTCTCGATTAGGGTTGGTATCAAAGGTAGGCAAGGGAAATCTTTAAATCTGAGCTGTCTTCAAGTTACCTATGTACATAAGATGGCTTGAACCGATCACTGCAGGGGAACTGCACAACAACTTCAGACTTCTTTATTGGGTCTTCCTTGTCTGAAATAAAGTGGCTTTAAAGACTTTAGAAGAACAATAACTTCTTTCTCCTCCTCCTTCTTCTTCATATAAAGCATTTAAAACAGCTTATACAAGCAAAACAATACAGTTTCACATGTGATTTTTTTTTTCAGAGATTGTTTTCACCTTCTCAGTCATTGGTCTATCATAGTAGAATTTCATTTGAAGTGACAGTTGAAGAGCCAGGAGGCATTGCCATACTGTCAGCTAGAACACTGAGAAAGAGGAAAAGTAAGTGCCAGCTGAGGGTCCTGGGCAGAAAGTAGTAAGTACAGATCTGAAGCACCTGATGTAATGGATGTTACGGGTTGACAAGGGGAACAAAGGCACACTGGACACATAAGAGACTTGATACCCTATGAGCATATACAGGGGGAGGTAATCCCCCTCAGTCACTGTCATAGGGGAGGGGAATAAGGGGAAAATGGGAGGGAGGGAAGAATGGGAGGATACAAGGGATGGGATAATCATTGAGATGTAACAAGAATAAATTAATTAAAAAAAAAAAAAGAACGACCCTCCCACACAAGGTGGGGCGGCGGGGGGGGGGGGGGCGGAAGCCTTGATTTTAACAGGCAAATTGCTTCTATTGAGGGCATAGGAGCAACTCCAGAAGTAGAATCCACTTTGGGGTTTTGGGTAGGACTTTTTATAGGCTCCTGGTCTGATTTTTTTTTCTCTCTTTTCTGATTGGTCCCAGACTGGGATTCCTCTCTTTACTAGGCCCTTTTCTCTTCAGCATGTCATTTAGACTTAGAAACAGTTTCAGTCTCTTCCAGGGAGGTGGATTTTCCTTCACCCCAGGGCACAAAATAATTCTTCCTTAAAGGGCCAGTAGCGTTTCCCAGATCTGCACACTTCCCTTCGTTATGAAGCTACACTAACCCAGGAAAATCCAAACAGCAGCAAATTTGAAAAAGCATGCAAGGAAGAGTACTATGGAGTCACATCTTACAGCAAGTGGAGGTCACGTTTAAGTTCAAGGAAGTAAAACAGTGCTTTAGTGTGGGCAAAACTCCCTCATGGTATTACAAAGCTCTTCAAAACAACAGTATGGATGAGCAATATTAACAGATCAGTCCAATAAATACTACACATGTTAGAGCTCATGCATGAAACAATAATATAAATGACTCTTTAAATAGTGGCAATGGCCTCCCCCAAAACTTCTCAGTCAGTCTACACAAAGAGGAACTCAAGATTTGCTTGGCATATGAATAAGTGGTCAATACATGTTTGATAATTTTAAATCCAAATAATATTTAAATACACATATGTACTAGACCTTGAAACACTGTAGAGTAGAACTTGGCCCCTTGCTTTCTGGATTTTTAAGTTATCATAGTTTTCTGTTCTGCCTCTGGACACTAGTCAGTTGATAGGATAGGAATGAGAGCAAGTTTTATCAAGTCTGAGAGTAATCCTGATACTATGATCTAGAGCCGATATTTCCAGCAGCTTTTTTTTTTTTTTTTTTTTTTTTAAATGATAAGAACACGCTTTTCCTCTACTGGAAGAAAGATTGCAGCCTCACCTGCTTGCAGTGGAGGGATCTTAATAATGTTGTAGGCAACTGAAAAATTTTTCCCAAAGCAATTGCCAATGTTGTAAACAGTTCCATCACTTTCAATATGTGGATGAGCAGTGGCGCCATTGACTGAAACATAGTTGCAAAGATCAACCTGTGCAATGAAAGATGAATTTTGGGGGTCCTGTCCAGTTTCAGTTGTACATTATGAATAGGACATTAGATATGGTATTGATGTTGAGGTTGTCAATAAATTAATGGCAGGATATGCAAATTCCTTTTTTCTTTTTTCCTTTAAAAAATTTTATAACTTATTCATATTACACCTTGATTGTTATCTCCTGTCTTGTATTTCCCGTTCCCACTCTCCCTCCATCTTCTGCCCTATTCCTTTCCCTAGATACCTTTGAAGGGAGGGTTCCTCCTCCCCCACTGTCTGACCACATCCCATCAGGTCTCATCCAGATAGCCTGCATCCCCTTCCTCTGTGTGCCACAAAGGGGAGGTGATCAAACTGGGAGAAGCACAGTTCATTTCACAGGCAGTTCCTGCTCCCCCGCAGCTGTGGAGAATGAGCTGTCCATTGCCTATATCTGAACAGAGGGTCTAGTTTCTCTGCATGCATTGTCCTTGGTTGGTGCAACAATTTGTGCAGCCCGCCGCCCCCGCCTCCACCCCAACTCCCAGGTCCAGATCTGCCAGTCTTGATGGTCTCCTTGTGGGGTTCCTGAACCCTCTGGGTCCTTCCATCTTCCCATTCTTCAATACTACTCTCAATGCTCTGTCCAGAGTCCAGCAGCGAGTCCCAGCATCTGTTCCAACCTAATTATTTGAACTAAGCATCACATTAATGCTATTTATAGTCCTGAATTTCATGACTGGTCCCCTTATCACCTCTGTCCTCCCATTCCCAAGTAAACACCCTAAAGTATAACTGCTTGTACAATTTCATTGAGCAAACAGTTTCAGTAACTTTCCATCAGTAAAACAGATTATTTCAAAATTATAGGTCATTATTCAAACTTTCATTTTTACCCTACTGTTTGCCACTATTCCCTTTTAAACTATCTACTAGTAGATGACTAGTTCTCAGTTTAAAGTATTAGTGTCCCCTATTTGAAATATCAGAGCCTTTTTTTTTTTTTGGATTTCATAGTAAACAAGGACATTTCTAGTATTCAGTAGACAAAGTCAGGACCATCAAGCCTTTGCAGTTTACAGGACAGCCTACAGTGATGAACTGTCTCTTGTCCAAAGCGTCCACAGAGAACTATTGCAAATTTAGCCTAAAAAGATTATTCTCAGTTTCTGCAAACATGTCCCCTATTTCCTCATCTCTGTAACTTTGATCAGGCAACCCCTCATTCTTGAATGTTCTTTGACAAAATTCACTGATGTTACATGCATTCAGATGAAATGCAAGAGTTCAAACTTGGATCTCATGTTTCTCTACCCTAAATAACTGCCTTGAGACATACTTTTGTATCTTCTTTCCTTAGGTATACATTTTCTTAAAAGATTTTTATCACTGTGACTGTTCCCGAGGGGGACCACCTCAGTCATAGGGGAGGGGAATGGTGGGAAGGTGGGGGGGGGAGGAATGGGAGGATACAAGGGATGGGATAGACATTGAGATGTAACAGGAATGAATTAATAAAAGAAAAAGAAATTAAAAAAAAAAAAGATTCTTAGATGTCTTAGAAAGCCTGTACAGGGGGAGGAGGTCTCCCTCAGTCACAGTCATCAGAGCGGGGAGTAAGGGGAAAATGTGAGGGAGGGAGGATACAAGGGATGGGATAACAATTGAGATGTAATATGAATAAATTAATAAAATATATTTTTAAAAAGAAAAAAAAGATTTTTATCACATTCGGAATCCTGTTATTGTATGCTTCTTTTCTTTTCCCATCTAGAATGTAAGCTTACTAAAGACAAACACAGTACTTTGCAAAAATATGTTATACATACTGGTTGAAATTGTGTGTTTAAGCAATACTCATGATGACTGCATATGTTCTTAGAAAAATGTATCATTTTCTAATATTTTGATCAATATTATTTCATTTAAAACAGCATTATTTTCAAAAAATAGGGCCAAATTGGTGAAACAAAGTTGCTTAAAACCACCAATGGCAGGTTTTCAATAGTAGTTTAACACTGGTACATACTGGATCCAAGCAAGCCTATTAACTCAAGGGTCAGAGACAGTGCTGTGCTACTTATTGATATATATATCCCTTGTATCTTACAAAAGTTTTGATACATAGGAAGATTTTAGAAAATATTTATGTTACAAGTGAAGGAATGTTAGGTTTTAAAATTGGTCTCCTGCCATCTACACGAGTATTTAAAGATTAAGAAATAAATTTCATCCTATGTTACATACCTAGTTACATATCAAGCCAAAACTTGAAATTTAATTTATCTCCTATTTTCTTTCTGTTAAATTTATCCTAATGTTTTAATTCTAAGTTCCCAGTTGTATGTACTTGAGCCATGTCACCTGAGCACAATGTCCTACCTGTTTAATTGTCTCCAAGGTCTCAGGGTTAATCTTTGTGATAAAATTGGTTTCTGTGCATGCATAATAATCTTCTCCCACTGGGTAGATATTTACAAGGGCATTGTCAGTAACCTCTACTCCTCGAAAGTAAGAAAAAAACCTGTAGAAGCAAGCGATTTTTGTAGTTCAATAACTTTTAAGCTAGTTGAACAAAAAGGGGCTGATACAAAATGCGGTTTGGTTTCATTAACCTGGAAAATACGTTCTTGCAGGGGTCTGGGAAAGCACAGGTGCCAAATTCCGTTATGACGATCCTCTTCTCCGTCATTGCTCGGACATAAGCATCAGTGCGGATGAATCTGAAGGACATTGAGAAAGGATACAGGAGGCTATCCATGAAAGACACATGAAACTGCGAGTCACTCAATGTATTTTCATCAGATTGGAATCATGAACCCCAAACAAATATTGAAAGCCATCAGCTCCCTTTATTGGGATGACAAAGGGAAAGAGCTTAAATTGAGTCTTCTAAACCTAACTGTGATTGATAGGGAAACTGAGGCACCCAAAGTTAAGTGGTTGATGTATGTGATTGTGATATTGACCAGAGTTAGACAAAGTAATTGTATCATATCATATCACAGTTCCACAGTGTGGTAAGTAGTTTTGTCAACTTGACATAAACTAGAATTCTTTGGGGAACAGAGAACTTTCATTTAAAAGATACCTCCATCAGATTTTCTGTAGACAAGTCCATGGGGCATTTTTTTTTTAAATTAATGATTGATGCAGGAGAGCCTAGGCCACTGTAGGTGGTACCACCACTAGGAAGGTGATAAAAAAAAACAGGCTGAAGACTGGATTGATTGTTCAGCCATTAAGATTATTGGCTGCTCTTCTAGAGAACTTGGGTTCAATTGCCAGTGCCCATGTTTTCAGCTCACAACCATCTATAAATCCATTTCCAGGGGATCTGACACCCACTTCTAGCTTCTGCAGGTACAATATGAATGTGACACACACATATACATATAGGCAAACATACACATTAAATAACATTTCCAAAAACATTGGTTTTAAAGAAGTCAAGGATGGAGAGAGAGAGAGAGAGAGAGAGAGAGAGAGAGACAGACAGACAGACAGAGATAGACAGACAGAGATAGACAGAGACAGAGTCAAAGACACACACACGCACACACTCTTGCAGAGTAGCTGTTGAGCCTCTCTCTCTATATATATATTTTTTTTTCAATGACATTTTAGCATTTTTGGGTGACTTTGCAAATATTCAGACCTCAGTAGACCACAAAAAAAGAAAGAAAGAAGTTTGGAACTGTGCTCTGGGTTCAGGAAGGTGAAAGTTCACACTGGAGAACAGAGATAGGCTCTACTCAGTCATGGAACAGAGTGCTGGCTTACCTCCTGTAGTATGTGACATGACCCTCCTTAAAGTCAAACTTGTGTAAAAGGGCTTGTCCATCAAACAGGTGATAGAAAGGCTCAGATCCAACTTCAAAGAGCCCTGGCCCACATCGAAGGAGACTTCCTGTGAGCCAGAGAGGAATCCTGCCTGTAGCAAAGTGAGATAGTAGGTGATACCAATTACTAGATTGCCTAGGTGCCTGTTCATTTGTTGTCAGCTTACCTTTGGATAGAATGTCAGATTTTCTTATAAAATTTAGTGGATTAAAAAGTAGGGGAATGGATTTTAGGAGCATGGATCAAAATACTAAAGCTACGTATGTTGACAGAAAACTTTGGTTTAAATTTTGAGATGCTGTTTTACTATGCTTCTTTTGATAGCCTGTACTCAGTTTACAGATCAAGCTGGCCTCAAACTCAGATTCACCTGCCACTACTTTTTAAGTGCTGAGATTAAAGGTGTGCACTACTATGTCCATCTAGAAGAAACCTTTTAAATCTCATTTATCTTGGGATGTGAAGGAGTACTCTTTTTGCAGTCCAATCTATGTGGCAGAGAAGGTACAGGACTAGGTGTCAGGACTTGGACTCAGATGCAGGATATCCTTCTGCCCTCTCTGTGCTCTTGTTTCCTTTTATGAAAAAACGAGGAGCATCCAGAATTGTCATTTGGGTCTTCCATCTTCCGCAGTGAGACTTGGTCAATCCTCTTATCCTTAGAAAAGTACAGCATGTTTGCTCAATCCTTACCAGATCTTTATATTCAAACAAAGGAATTGCTGCCTACAAATCAACCTCAACGACCTAGCAGACATTAGACTAAGAACTAGAAAACAATATTTGCCTTGTCTGAAAGCTGGTGTTTGATACTAAACCTAGATGGTAGCACCATCATCTAGCTGAGGAGTATTGACTTCTCTCCTCTTTTATAGAGCAGAGAGCAGAGGAAAGATTTGGCCAAGCATTGACATTTCCCATTGCATCTTGTTATACTAATAAATCTTAGGCTGGTAAAAATACACCTGTTATACTGGACTGGTACAAAAGTTTATTTGATTTCACTTTATTCAGTAAAAAGTTTTAGAAGGAGGCAAAAAAGAAACATATGAGCTCCATATTTTCTCCCCTGTATCATAGAAACAACCAGTACTGAGAGACCTGAATGACTATAAAGCCTGAGAAAAATGATCTTGACAGAAAAGAAAGCTTTTAGAAGAGTCAGACTGTGGTAGCCTGAACACAGTACTCAGAGGCTAAAGTAAAAAGGGCATCACATTTTATGCCAACCTAGGCTATACAGCAAGACCCTAGTTTACACAGTCAACAAGCAAGTCAAGATCAGTGAGACTAACCTGTGACATGAGCCGTTAGTGGTGAGGACAGTTCCTCCACAGTTTCAAATAGTTTCTTGTAACCACCAGCAGGGTGTTCAATTCTGAAATGGGAAGGTTATGAGAAAGAAGCATAGGTTGATAGTCAAAGTGGTCCAGGCGATCAGAGGCAGTGCCCTTGGAGAAAGGTGCATTAAGAACTCCTTCCAGTGTGCATGCAGCCCAGCTCACTTAGGGTTTTATGGGGTGCTGTTCAAGACCTTCCTTTCATGTCAAAGAGAATATCCTCACTTTTAGTAAAAGTACCTATATGACCCTCGTCTCCTCTCTGTAGTTCTTCATGTTCCTAAAAATGCATCAACTAATCCTGCTATGTTCACTTCTCTTCCTGAATTGTGACACTCACGAGGTTCTTCTCAAGAACCACCTGCCCTAGAGGCACCTAGCTGACCTCGCTCAGTGAGACACCACTGACCTTCCCATGGACTCATTCATTCACAGAGAATGACATCAGCATTCAGGGTCGGGTGTATCACCCTTTGTTATTAACCATATCATGCTATTAGTTCTTTCCATCGTCTCACGTCTCCACCAATTCTCAAGAGTTATAGTACTTTCAAGAACTACATCAAGAGATTCAGATTCTATATTTGTTTGTGTGTGTGCCTATTTCTTATGTCTTATCTTTGTTTCCATTTTACAACTTCTTAAAATATAGTCCTAACTAAACCTCCTTATTTTATTTTAAAAGAATGGATTTTCTTTTTTTTTTTTTTTAAGATTTATTTATTTATTTTATGTATATGAGTGCTCTTTCTGCATGCACATCTACATGCCAGAAGAGGACATCAGATCCCAGAATAGATGGTTGTTAGCCACTACTTGGTTGCTGAGAATTGAACTCAGGACTTCTGGGAAAGCAGACAGTGCTCTTAACCACTGAGCCATTTCTCTAGCTCATTATTAGACAGTTCATAGATGTTTAAATTTCTGAACACTACAGTAGAATAAGTAGTATTGTAATATCACCTCTAGAATTGGAAAAATTGCTTAAAATTAGGTAATTTAAGTAATTTAAAGTAATTTACCAAAGCTACACAGGTATGAAATGACCAGGCAAGGCATGAAACTCGTATCTGTTCATGATTGCCTTCCAGGTCCATTGCGAGTCATGCAGATCTCACCATCATCTAAATGACAACCCTGAATATTCAGTTCACTGCAGGGAAGGGCATCTCCAGCCAGGCCCAGGGCATGTGTTAAGCAAGCCATAACCCAATACTAATTGCTGTAGGACACCCTGATATACCCCATTTACCATCACAAAGGCAGAATAAAAGGTCTCTTATACTTACTGGATAGACATTTTCTCCCAGTGAAGATTAGAGAGTTCTAGTACCAGCTGTAGGATGAGGAAGAAAGCCCCTAGCCAGGGCTTTTTTGTATGCCATCTAATCCTCCTTGGAGGAACTTGCGGCTCTGGGAACCCTCTCCACCTTCTCAGCTGATGGAGGCTAACAATAGTGGCTTTCAGCATTTTAAATGAGTGCACATTTTTTGGACTTGGTGTTCCCATAACAGTACTTTGATTGTTTTCCACAGACTTGGATCCTTCCCAGGGAGAACGAGAATTGAGTTGGATAGAAAGGAACTATGTGTGCATGTCATGACAGTCCTGAGCTGACCTTAGTCACCACACATTGTTTGGTGCCCACTTTTGTCCACTACCTCTTTGCTCTCATACTCACTGTGATTCATTTACTCAATTTTTAAAAGTTATTTATTATACATGATCTAGAACTGGTTAGAGACAGCACAGTCACTACCATTATGTTATACGTCTCATGGTGACAGAGCACCATTTGATAAAATTTAACTATTGCTAACATTAGAGATGTATGGGGTGCTGTCCTTGGATGGTTTAGCTTTGCTGTCCTTCTTTGGCATAATTTGGTACCCAGGCCATTTCAATAAGACTGATAATTTCAGCTGTCATTTTGTTATTGTTGTTGTTGAGGATGAAATATTACATGTTCCTGCTTATCACCACTGATTGCCTGTTGTCCACCACTGTCCTGACCATTGCTTTTGCTATGCACTCAGAGACTGAACAATGCCATTTTATTTACATATCCACACTCATATTAAGCTACTGTTATTATTAAGAAAAGACACATGCTGTCCATAGGAGTCCTAGGAAAACAGACAAGATAGAGACAGTGATAATAGCATTTTCAGGAAAACTGAAGGATAAATGTAAATTTAATAAATAGTTATGACTATTTACCCTTATACAACAAAGCTATAGAAAAATCAATCTAAGTACTCAGAAAGATACTAGGAACTTTCAAAAGTTACTTGCAGCAGGGGCACTGGCCCAGTCAGAGGCAGAAAGAGATGGTGGTGGTGGCACCCGGTGCCTGGCTGCATCACTGGGGGCTCTGCTCATCCATGACAGTCCTGAGACTACTTAAGACACTGTGTAGAGGAACTTTGGTAACAAATATACAGTTAATTGCCCAAGCTTCATCTTTTAACTATTCCAGAGATTATGTTAGCTTCCTAATATTTAAGCTACATGTGCCCTGCTTTTAGTTAAATGTGGTTTCACCATTTGCAATGAAGGATTCAATTTCTATAAAATGATGGTGGTACTCAGAAGGAATGTCTCTATTGGTTTAGGAAGTCCTAGAAGAAAAAGTGAGCAAACTGAGCTAGGAAGACTATATAAAAGCCAATTAAAGGACAAACAATAGAGAGTTGAGGCCAAACTTAGAGAGTTTATAAAGTTTAGATGTGGATATCATGCAGTGAACTAGAAAAGGGTGAAACTTGTCCCAGTTGTTTTTAGTCAACTTGATATAAGATACAGTTATCTGAGATGAGGGACCCACAATTGAGAAAATACCTGGAGTTTGTGATAAGCTGTTGGCTGATCTGGGTCTTAGCTGAAATAAGTGGTGTGACTCCACTTTGCTAAATGTGTCTGCCCTGCAAGAGGCCAACCTAGACAATATTTGTCCCTAGAAAAGATAAAACAAATGGAAACACAAAAATATCACTTAAGATTTAGGCTCAGAACAGATCCAGTCATGTAGGCAGTGTTATGTTTACGACATTACCACAAGTATTCAAAACCTGTTTCCTGAATATAGTTTATAGCCTTTGAAATATTGCTTTCATAAACTAAGCAGGCAAGGAAAAAACTTTTATAAATGATGCTTAAAAATTTGGCTGCTTTCTGCTAAAGAATTTGAACTATCTTACGTAAAGTCTTGATTATACTTGGATTTTAATTAATCAGCTCTTGAGTCACACTCTTGAAAAGCACACACACACACACACACACACACACACACACACACACACACACACACACACACAAGATTCTGAGTCAGCCTTGTTGGATTAGTGGTGGCTTAGCCATGAAAGGCCTATAGCTCTCTTCTAGGTTTTCAGTCCCTGCCAAGTAGGTGACAGAATTGGTTCATTAGATGAAAGAACTTTGAATATGGATTAAAACAACTTAACCTCCTTATTCATGCATCAAACAAACAGCTATTTTTGTATCATTAAACCAGATGCTAACACTCACAACCAAACATTAGGTGATGCATAGGGAGTCTTATGGAAAAGTGAAGAGAATGAGAAAAGGACCTGGAAGTGACAAAAGCTCCACAAGAAGACCAACAGAACCAAGCAGCCAAGGCCCAGAGGGACTTGCTGAGACTGAAGCACCAGCCAAGGACCTTGCATGGACTCCACCTAGGCCCCCTACACAGATGTAACCAATGGGCAGCCCAGGCTTCATGTGTGTCCCCTAGTAAGGGGAATGGGGGCTGTCTCTGACATGGACTCTGATGCCAGCCTTTTGGTCACTTCTCCTTGGTGGGACTGCCCTGCCAGGCCACAGGGGAAAAGGACATGCACAGTCCTGATGTGACTTGATGAACTGGGGTGGATGGGAAGGGAGGCTCTCCTTTCCTGAGAAATGAGTGAGGGGAGAGGTGGGGGGAGGGAGAGAGGGTGGGACTGGGAGGAGAGGAGGGATGGGGTATGACCAGAATGAAAAGTAAGTTAAAAAGATATTGGTGATGCTGGTACAATTTATGGAATTACTGTATTTCTTGATAGGTCTTTCTCATGATGAAAAAACTGGGTTTCCAAACAGAAGACAGAAGCTAACAGAATTGTCTATAGTTACTTCTATTGTTCTATTAGTATATGTTTATTCTTTGTTTTTTGTTGTTATTTGTTTCTTCATTTAGAAAATTTCCTGAAGGCAATGGTTCTAGTATATATTACTGCAACAAAAACTTCATTATTTAATAATTATTAGATTTTTTAGATATAAATGACTTTGATTTTTAATTTGAACTTATGGTTTGTTTTTGGATACTACTGTAGAAATAGATGAGTTAGCAGCTTCTTTGTCATTCTCAGTGCTAATTCACAATCAACAAAACTATAAAAATATAACTGGAAGAAAGGATAAACAGTTTTTATGATTTGTCTATTTCATATGAAGGTATTATTATGTTTGGTAAAGACAATTATTCTTTCCTGATAGTCCTCTAAGCTTCCTGTTCAAAATCTGGGCATTTTATTACTAATTGGACTTAGGAATTAGGCCTCTATAGAGAATGCTCAAGCATACTTTTTAAGGTTATCTTTAGCTTGGGATAAGCTATTTAAGTCATGATTTAATACATGGAATTCTAATCTGGTTTCTCAAAGAGGTTAGTTTGGAAAACTCTGTAAGAATAAGCTCCCTCTTATCCTTATCATACATATAGAAATGCAACACTACTTGAGAGATAGGACAGAATCATGCATAAGTTACAGGAATTCATTGTTATTTTATAATGAAACATTTGGTCAAATATTTGTTAAAGTTTCAAATGTAATTATGAAATTGATAAAACAGAAGCTTGCCCATAGATGTTCAAATCAAATTTGTTGAATTAGTTGCTTCTAGTATCTGTTTATCTTGCATACCAGAAAAAAATTGATGGAGGAAAACAGATGAGTAGGTCTTAGTATCTTACCATGAAGATTTGATGATTAGCCCAACTGCTGATAATAGCAAAATATGGCTTTGAAGCTGCAAGGTACTCCAAGTAACTGCTATGATGTCTTTTCCTGATATCTGTCCGTATATGGATAAATTTACATTGAATTAGAATCCTAGTATTTCTTTGTTTTGTAAATCTTACATGCTCTTACTTTGCCTTAGTTAATTATAATTTCTAAGAGATTAATTAGTGGAGCAATTACCCAAGAACTCTTGTCCTTAAAAATGCCTTGACCTGTTGTGTTTATCCTTCTTAATGAACATTGTTTTTCATCTGACTTATCTCCTGTTGAATCAACTTCCATTTTATTATTTTTGGGAACAAGTTTCTGAACTATTATTGTATTCATTGTTTAAAGATATTTTAAATAGAAATTATTTTAAAAAACTAGACTTGGAGGTTTCCATTTGCACTGATCCTGCATTTTAACTATTTTTTTTTTTGTCAAAAAGATCTCTCTTAGAAATAATGAATATAGTTAAAATTTTGAAATGGAGTTAAAGTAACAGGAATGAGGTTTCTTTGCTTAAACATTAAATTAGTTTTGCTAGTTAAATAGGTAAAAACCATTCATGCAGTTACTACATCATTTGGCTATGGAGAAACAGCATGAGTGGGCGTTCTGATTCCTTCTCCTCCAGTATGAAAAGCCAGATTAAATGAAAATTAGTCATTTAATTTAAAGAAACAAATTTATTAACCAAGTACATAGTAGTACTAATATAACTCAATAAAAATTTCAGTTATACCAGCGACTTTTATTTTGCTTGAATAAACTGATTCTTGGAATATAGGATTCTTGTATTTAAGATACTGAGAGATGATGATTCAGACCTCTCATTGTATATCCTAGAAAACTAAATTTCAAATATATTATTTATATAACCTATTGGTAAAAGACTAAGGGCGGAATTTCCGGAAACATTTAGTTTTCTAGAAGGAAGCCATGTATTATGTGTACTAAACTCAGTCTTTAGTACTTTGTTAAGCCAACTAGAGTAGGCTGTGGTTAAAGTCATTCTAGTTGACACATGACTCGACGAACAGTTGACTGTGTGTACAGAATATGACCATAAGAAATTTAATTTTGGCTATGGCACCAGCTAAGGACAATACGTGCAGTAAACTTAGAACCCCTACCCAGATCTAGCCAATGGACAGGACGTTCTTCACAGTTGAGTGGAGAGTGGAGTCTGACTTTTACACAAACTCTGATGCCCCATATTTGACCACGTTCCCTGGTTGAGGAGGCCTGATGGCACTCAGAGGAAGAATAGCAGGCTACCAAGAAGAGACTTGATACCCTATGAGCATATACAGGGGGAGGTAATCCCCCTCAGTCACAGTCATAGGGAAGGGGAGTAAGGGGAAAAGGGGAGGAAGGGAAGAATGGGAGGATAGAAGGGATGGGATAACAACTGAGATGTAATATGAATAAATTAATAAAATATATTTAAAAAAATAATTTTAAGTTTGGGACAGAGCTTAATGACCTCTTGGTGTAAATTTCAGTTTTCAGATGAAGAAACTGTTATCCAGAGAGGTAAAAGATTTGAGTAAAAACAAAACAAAACAAGACAGAACAAGAACAAATGAGTATTTTAAAAAAGTATTATTGTATTTTTCCCATGAGAGCATTCTATCTTAACTCTAGAGAGGACTGTTCTGTCCGACAGGTGCTTCCTTTCTTGTATATTCTGCATGCTTGATGGCAAAGCTAGAGGCTGTTAGACCAAAGGGTCAAATTTATTTAAAGTTTAAAGAGATGGTTCTTTGAAAAACTCAACAAGATAGACAAACCCTTAGCCAAACTAAAAGACATAGAGACAATATCCAAATTAACAAAATCCGAATGAAAAGGGTCCACCCAGATAACCAGGATAATACTGCATCTCAGTGGGGAATTTGCTCATATCTATAGCCATTTGTCATATATAACACAATAACAGGCTCTGGGTCCTAGAGCATAGACTGATTTCAGTGCTCATTATTCAATCTTCTGCAAGAAGGCTGCATTTTAGGAAGACTATTCTTTATAAAGTTCAAGTTTTTTTCATTTGACTCAGGTAAATGTTTATGATATTCTTTCTTTCCAGCCTCATATATAACTCTTCTTTAAACACACAGCTTACTATTTCTCACTCCTGTTTGTGATTGTTTTGTGAGACCCTATTGACCACTCCAGATCTTATATCTCATTGCCTTTTGACTGGGAAAATATCAACTATTCCTCACTGTTTGTTATCTATGGGAGACCAGTTTTAGATCCTTGTGACTGATATCAAAAGGTGCTCAAGTCCCTTCTATAAGTAGCATGCAATCTACACAGTCTTCCTGTTTACTTTAATCCTTTTTTGATTACTTCATTTTTAAAAAAGCCCAGGGGTTCTGCTCAAACTATGGCACCAGCCAAGGACAATATGTGCAGTAAACTTCGAACTCCTACCCAGATCTAGCCAATGGACAGGAGGGTCTCCTCAGTTGGGTAGAGAGTGGAGAGTGGAGACTGACTTTCATACGAACTCAAGTGTACCATATTGACCACATCCCCTTGATGGGGAGGCCTGGTGGCACTCAGAGGAAGGATAGAAGGCTACCAAGAAGAGACTTGATACCCTATGAGCATATACAGGGGGCGGGGGGCGGAAGTCCCCTCCAGTCACAGTCATAGGGGAGGGGAGTAGAGGGTAAGCAGGAGGGAGGAAGGAATGGGAGGATACAAGGGATGGGATAGTAAAGTCTCTCCATCATGGCTCAGAGGTACAAAAAAAGAAAAGAAGTTACATAGGATGTGCAATTTGTAAGAGAAAAATACAGAATGGAACATAAAAACAGAAAGACCTTAAAGGTATCCATGGAATGACAGCAGTATGTGGGGGTATTAAGAAAACCTGAAGTACTTGGAAACTCCCAAGACTGAACACAATGAAACAGGCTAACAATCACACTGCTTTTAGGAAACTTTGCACTCTCCATATATGGAAGCCAAGTGGAACTTCAGATTGTACCATTTAATTGTACAAATGTAAGTTCTGTCATTATGTTCAAATTAGGTCAAAATTAATAAATGTATATGCAATGTAAACAGTTATTTTTAAAATAAAAATCTTTTAGAAATGCTTCTAATTTGTAAGTCATACCATATTGACCATCTTAGACTATGTTGGGTAAATGTTGCAGAGGTGAAGGAATTCCTCTATCTTCTGAAGATTCTAGCCTTTAGATCTTCTGGAAACAACTGGAAACAGACAAATTAGGAGGGAAAAAAACCCCACTAAAATAACTTACATGCAGGACCTCTGGGAAGGTGAACAATAATCCTTCAAGATTTCATATTGATATGGAGAGAAAAGTGAGGGCATTCAGGCATTTTGAGCATCAGTAGATGAATTTTAGGGGAGCTTAATGTGCATGAAGAACAGACTGGCTGGCACAACGTCCATGTAGGCTCTGGCTGTGGTGTTTAATTTTTAGTCTTTTCCTCTGTGATGAATTTAATTCTTCTTAATGAAAATTTGATAACAAAGTAATCATGTTTCTCTTTAGTGGATCTTAAGGTGTTTAAAAATGTTTATTTTTATTCTTTAAATATGTATATACACATGGCTATGCATGAATGCTGGTGTCTGCAGAGACCAGAAGGCGGCATTGGATCCCATGGAGCTGGAGTTATATGCAGTTATGAGTCTCCTGATTAAGTACTGGGAACTGAACTCAGATCTTCTGCAAGAGTCACATGGGCTCTTAAGCATCAAGCTATCTCTTTAGCTCCAAGATCCAGGTTTTTAAGTGATGAGGAAACTTCAGATAAAGGCTTCAATTATCACCAGCTAAGCTGCAAGTGCTTTATGTAAAAATATTAAATGCAACTAAGTACTGTATCATTTACTGATCTCTAATTCTGCAATGTGACATTTCCAGGATGTGTGGGTATGGGTGTGGGTGGATTGGAAATTGTTACTAGAAGGAAAATAGAATTTGGATGATTTACCCCAAGAACAAGCTCAGGTTGTACCTGAGCACACCTTTGATAGCTTACTCCAAAACTAACCTCTGTACCCTCCACAGATTGTAATGTGATTATCCTTGACTTAGCAGCTATTATCCACATACAAGCAAATACACGATATTTGTCTTTCTATGCATGGGATGCCTCACTTAGGATGACTTTTTTTTCCAGTTCCATTTATCTACCTGAGCATTTCACGATTTCATTTTTTTAACTGTTGAGTAATACTCTAGTATGTAAATGTAATACATTTTCTTTATCTATTTGTTCTGATGGGGGGCATCTAGGTTGTTTCCAATTTCCACCTAGTAGGAATAAAGTAGCAATGAACATGGTCGAGCAAGTGTCTCAATGGTAGGATGAAGCGCTCTTTGGTTTTATGCCAGGACTGCTACAGCTGGATCTTGAAGTAGATTCAATCTCATCTTTCTGAGGAACTGCCACACTGATTTTCACAGCGGCTGTACAAGTTTGCACTGCCCCCAGCAATAGATAACTGTCCTGCTTCCTACATATCCTTGCCAGCATGAGTTATCATTTGTTTTATTGGCCTTAACCATTATGTCAAGTCTAAGATAAAAATCTCAAAGTAGTTTTGATTTGTATTTCCCTGGTGGCTAAAGATGTCAAGCTAAAATGTTTTATAGATAGTTTCATGCTCCCTCCTCCACTAGAAGTCCCACCTGGCTACAAGAGGTGGTGACTTCAAGCTCCTTAATCCCTACTGTTAGGGCTCTCAGCTATGGTAAGGCCCATAGGTTCTAGAAACCTTCCTGTCCAAAAGGTGCCCTGCCCCCACCAATTTCTGCTCTTTTTTTCTGGTCGTCCACAACCACTCCACACACCTAATTCTCACCCCCACTACCCTCTACACCTCCTCTCCCACCCAGTCTGATCCCTCTGTCTACTTCAGATATCTACTTTATTTCCTCTTCGGACTACACTAGTTTTCCTAGTTAAGACAGTCACTTCAGGTTTGCATGGCTCATTAGTGGTGCCTCTATTTGAGACTACTTCTATTTGATTCTTATTTGTTAACCTTTTATTCATCCTTTGAGTTTCATATCATGTACCCTAGTCATACTCATCTCACTGTTCCCTTGAATCTTCCCTCTGACCTTGCAACCTTTCCCCCCACAAAAGAAAAATTTAAAAACACATACAAAACAATTAACAAAATAAAACACAGCATAGAAAATATCTACTTGTGGAAGCTGCGGTATGTTACAGTGTTTCCCACAGTACACACCTTTGTCCACACATGCAAATGTTCATTACAATGAGCACTGATCTGGTTTGAGGTCACTGGTTTCCGTCACACCATCACTATTGGATCCTTACTTGGACTCCTTCCAGTTGTTCTGTTGTTGCCCTGTGCTTTGGAGATACTGCAGCTTTGTATCAGAAGAACCAACCCTTTCATGTCCTCCCACAGTTCACAGATGATGCATATTTGGGAGTGGGCCCTGCATCTGGTCCTGGCTGGAACTGAGCTAGTCAGCCTGTTAGCTCTCCTGTATCTGCACCACCAGGGTGAGCTCTCTAGCAATGCATGAGCTAGCTCACCCAATGCTGCAGATGACAGAAGGGAGGGTCAGCTCTCCTGCTCTCCTGCTCTTGGGCTGGCTCACCTGCATCCACACCTCCATAGCCAGCTCCACTGCACTGCCCTGTTGAAGTGCTGGGATCACTCTCCCAAGTGCTGGGTTGGCCAGCTCTTCTACTGTCACACCCTAGGGATGTCCCCATGGTCTCTAGTGGTAATATGAGTCATAAAGCTTGACACCAACCCCTGACAATGCCTGTTCAGGGACCCAGATATGGCCATTAGCAGCAGCATAGGCTGGGACTTCAATATGGCCTCAGGTGGTAGGACTGGCTACTCATAACAGGCTATTTCTCTGCAGTGTTGAGTCTCCAGTTCCATCTCTCTTCATAATTAAAAAAAAAAATGTTCCACTTCTTTCTCTCTCTCATCTGCTCACCACATACTTGTATATTGTAGTGGTTCCTGCTGCAGGCAGGCTACATGCCTAGAGGGCTTCTGGGTGACTTCATCTGCCTGAGTGCATAGTATGGCAGCAAGCAGGCCTCTAGGTGTTTATAGCCTGCCCATGTGGCATGGCAGTGGGGGAATCTCTGGACTTCTTCCCCCTCTCATGCTGCACGGCACAGTGGCAGGCTGGTCTCTGTGTATCTACAGGCCATCCATGCCATGTGGTGGCAGTCAGGTATCTGTGTGTCTTTTCCCAATCTGTGATGCTTGGCATGGAGGCAGGTGGGTTTTTGGATGTATTTTTTCTCCTTTGCTGTGCTGCATGGTGGTAGGTGGGCTTCTGTGTCCTCTGCCTGCCTACTTCACGGGCATGATGGCATATGGACTTCTGTGTGTTTATGTTCCACCCATGCCTTGAGGTGGAAGGCAGGTTTCTCCTGTTTGATTCTTTTTTTTTTTTTTTTTTTTTTTTCCTGTTTGATTCTTATATACATACTCATTCCATATCTATCCTGTAACCTGTGTATTACGGTCAATGTTTTGATTACACATATAGACATCAGAGCTACTAGCACAGTGGTTAAAAATATCTAACAAGTTAATATACTTATAAATTTATTCTTGATACACTTACTAATTTCACTTTTTGTTTTACCCTATAAACCCATAATTACTGAGGGTTAGGGTTAAATTGTACATGAAGTGCTTAACACAGGCCTGTAGATGGCAGTGTTGCCCTTTGCCACTGAGTTCTAATGTACCTGATGGCTTTCTTTAAAGTTGCATAGACAGACTCTGTCCCCTGTGTTCCAATTTTTGGCCCACAACTTTGCCTGCTTTCCCAGAGGTCACTCTCACACCAGGCCACACTGGTATGAGAGGCAAGATTAGAACCCAAGGCCCAAGAGGCCATGCAGGCTATAAAAAAAAAACCCACAGGGGACACACCCTACTAGATCTGAAGACTCACTAGTCACCAGAGCCCCAAGCTACTGAGGGCAGAGACAAAGAATAAATAAAAAGCAAGGGGGGAAAACATTAAAAACCCACCCATCCAACAAAGCTAAACCCAGAAATCAGCACTTAAATCTATAATAGCTGCAAACCCCAGATGGCTAATGGCCAGCATAAAAACACAATCAACAAGAGCCATGGCAATATGGCACGACTACAGCCTAGCTATCCTACAAGAGGCACAGGATATCTCAACACAGCTGAAGCACAAGAAAATGACCATAAATCCAATCTTGTAAGGCTGAGAGAGGCCATTTAAGAGGAAATTAATAAATGCCTTAAAGAAATTCAGAAAAATACAATAAAAAGGTGAAAAAAATGAAGAAAACTGGTCAAGACCTGAAAATGGAAATAGATATGATAAAGAAAACAGAAGCTGATGGAATCCTAGAGATAGAAAACCTATTTAAGACAAAAGGAATTACAGAAGCAAGCCTCCCCAACATAATACAAAAGATAGAAGAGAGAATTGCAGGGGTAGAAGATACAATAGAAAAAAATTGATGTGTCAATCAAGGAAAGTGTTAACTCTAAAAAGTTTCTGACATAAAATATTCAGGAAATTTGGGACACTATGAAAAGACTGAACCAAAATATAATAGAAATGGAATAAGGGGATGATTCCCAGCTCAAAGGCCCAGAAAATATTTTGAACAAAATCATAGGAGAAACTTTCCTTAACCCAAATAAAGATTTGCTTATAAATGTGCAAGTAGCATACAGAACAGCAAACAGAGTGGAACAAAAAGAAAACCCTGCTGCCACATAATAATCTAAACACTAAATTCACAGGACAAAGAAAGAATATTAAAATCTACAAGAGAAAAAGGCCAAGTAATAAATAAAGACAGACCTGTTAGAATTATACCTGACTTCTCAACAGAGACTCTAAAATCCAGAAGGGCCTGGGGAAGATGTCTTGTAGTCACTAAGAACCCAAAGATGCCAGCACAGAATACTATACCCAGTAAAATTTCAATGATCATAGATGGAGAAAAAATTAAACAATATATACTCACAGATCCAACCCTAGAGAGAATACTAGAAGAAAAATTCCAACTCAAGGAGGTCAACTATATCCAAGGAACCACAGGAAATAAATAATTTTACATCAGCAAAACCTAAAGAAGGGACACACACACACACACACACACACACACACACACACACACACACACACACTACCACCAACAATATCAAAATAATAGGAATTAACAATTATTGGTTATTAATATCTCTTAACATCAATGGACTCAATCCCCCAATAAAAAGACACAAACTAACAGAACGGTCTATCATTACACTACATATTAGAAACACACAGTAAGATAGACATTATGTCAGAGTGAAGGGATGGAAAAGGATTTTTCAAGAAAACAGACTCAAGAAGCAAGCTGGAGTAGCTATGCTAATATTTAATAAAATAGATTTCCAACCAAAATTAATCTAAAGAGACTAGGAATGATACTTAATACCATCAAAGGAAAAATTCACCAGGATTGTATCTCGATTTTGAATATTATGCTCCAAATGCAAAGGCATTCACATTTGAAAAAGAAACATTACTAAAACTTAAATCACACATTGAACCCCACACATTAATAGGGGTAGACTCAACTCCCCACTATCACCAGTGGGCAGGTTATGGATACAGAAACTAAACAGAGAAATACTGAAATTATAGATGTGATGAAACAAATAGACTTAACAGATAGCTACAGAATATTTCATCAAAACACAAAAGAATATACCTTCTTTTCATCATCTCATATAACCTTTTCCAAAGCTGGTCATATACGCAGTCACAAAGTAAGTCTAAACAGATAGAAGAAAATTGAAAAAACAAAACTAAACTCCCTGTATATTATCAGATGACCACGGGTTAAAGCTTTACTGCAACAACAACAAAAACAATAGAAATCCTGCAAACTCATGGAAACAGAACAACTCCCTACTTGATGATCACTGGGTCAAGGAAGAAATAATAATAAAAAAAAAATTACAGCCTTCCTAGAATTCAATGAAAATGAATTCACAACATACCCAAACTTACAGGACACAATGAAAGCTGTGCTAGGAAAGTTCACAGCACTAAGTGCCTTCATAAAGAAACTGGAGACAGGTCTTATACTAGCTACTTAACAGCACACCTAAAAGCTCTAGCACAAAAAGAAGCAAACACACCCAAGAGAAGTAGATTTTAGGAAATAATCACATTGAGAGCTTAAAAAAAAAATCAATAAAATAGAAACAAAGAGAACAATACAAAGAATCAATGAAACAAAGAGTTGTTTCTTTGAGGAAAAAAAACCAAGCAAATCCTCTATCAAACTAACTAAAAAGCAGAGAGGGAAAGAGTATTCAAACTAATAAAATCAGAATGAAAAAGGTACATAACAATGAACACTGAGGAAATCCAAGGAATCATTAGGTCTTATTTCAAAAACCTGTACTCCACAACATCCGCAAATCTAAATGAAATGACCAATTATCTTCATATATACCATTTACCAAAGCTATATTAAGGTCAGGTAAACAATCTAAATAAACCTATAATTCTCAAAGAAATAGAAGCTGTCATTAAAAGCCTTCCAATGACCCTTATCCCATAACTGAAGTCCCAATCATCTGTCTTTCAGCCTATTTCCACATCAAGGTTTTCCAGTCTACCTTGAGATCGGATTTTTATTAATTTTGATGCAGCCCATAGTCTTTTATTACCTGTAGAAATATAAATAAAACCTCTTCCTAAATATAACACATTACCTGATTTTCATTCTGATGTTAAAATACCTTTCATGTGTTCAGGTTACTATAATTTAACAGTTTTTTCTATATTCTTGTGTCTTTCAGATAATATTATTTCTTTATTTTGTTTATCAAAGAATATTAGATCTTTATGAATCCACATATAAGGTAGAGACTTAGGCACTCACATCCCATGCCTGGCTAGATGCTGCTGAGCCAGGTTTCTTGACCATTGTCAATGTGCTATTTATCTCGATCCTTGATTTTATTAGGTACCACAGGTTCACAATTAAGCACTTTCTATTTTCTTACTTTCTCTGTCTTTTTTCTTTGAAGCCTTTGTATTATCATATCTATTTTTTTCTTGTTGTACAGCTATTTTGCAACCTTTTTTGAGAGGAACTATATAAAGATTGAAATTGAAAGTCAGGAGGGGTTTATTCCAGTTGCAATAAGTACTACTGTAGCTTTTTAAAGTAATATGTCTATCCTCTCATGTTCTATTCTTGCTCTCAAGGGATCTGAAATGGAGATTTACATTTTTGGATGCAGGAGTCTGTCTATATAATGAAAATTGTCTTTTGTGGTGGCTTACTGTGATTCACTGTCTCAGAGAACCTTCACTGTTGCTTGCTCAGTGCTAAAGGCTCTTATTGTTCTGGAGTCTCTCGCATCTCTCTGGGCATCCAGCCTAACTCAAGAACTGATGGTTTCTCAGGAGATGATTCCAGGCATCTGTGGCTTTCTGTCAGATGTCCCCCATCATCTGCAACATTTCTGTCATATGTCTTCTGCTTTCTGCAATGTTGGTGGAGCTTTCTTCTTCTCCAATCACATTGTGTTTTTCTTCTAACTACACTAAGTGCCAGATATAAAAGTACCTTTTATTTGACTGTTGTAATTGTTGTCTTGGAAGCTTACTGGTGAATAAGCCAACCTCTCTAGTTCTTTCTGAACTCCAGCTGGCTGATTCAACTTAGCTGTTCTGGCTCAAAACTCCTCTCCAAGCTCAATGATTCAAATTGGCTTATCTCAGCTTCTGACTGAATTACTCTGCTGGGCCTCAAAATAAAACTCTAGCAATCTGTTCTAATCTTCTGACTTCTTCTTATTCTCTGTCTTGTCTTTCTTAACCTATGTCTAGCTTGTTTTCTTTACAACCTGTCTTCTCTTCCTCTGTGCTGCTCTCTTAAGTCTCTTCTTTCCTGTCTCCTTTCATGAGACTTAGGTGTATCCTATTCTGTCAAATAGTTCCCTGATTTATCACTTTGTCTGCCTCTCAATTAGACATCACTTTCAAAAGTGGCTGCTTCTTTCTATAAACTAACTTTACCTACACTGTTTGGGATTAAAAGTCTGTACTAAGGGAATGTCTGAATTCCAGCCTGATCACATAGACCTAGAAATTCATTCATTGGATGTCATCCCGTGCCAGAGCAGCTGTGTTCCTGGAGAAAAATTCCTCCACAAATCTTACAGAGCACCAAATAGATTCAACCACATAATAATCAAAGCACTAAATGAGTAGATCAAAGAAAGAATATTAAAAGCTACAAGAAAAAAAGACAAAGTAAGATATAAAGGCAGACCTATCAGAATTACATCAGACTTCTCAACAGAGACTCTAACACCCAGAAGGGCCTGAGAAGACGTCTTGCAGCCTTTAAGAGATCACCAAGGTCAGCCCAGAAAAATTTCAATCACCATAGAAGAAGAAAACAAGATAATTCCATGACAAAACCTAGTTTAAACAATGTGTATCCACAAATTCAGCCCTACAGGAGTTAGAAGGAAAACTCCAACCCAAAGAGGTTAACAACACCCAAAGAAAGACAAGAAATTAATAATTACATACTAGCACAACCAAAAGGGACACCACACACACACACACACATGCAGATACACACACACAGAGACACACACACAACCACCATCCAAATCAAATTACAAGAATTAAGAAGGAGCAGAGTTTACACAACATTTAGACAGGAAATCAGAATTTAAATTATACAATAACCTTATACCTAGAGGATACCATAAGAAAATATACAGAACCAACTAATTTGGGTCCACGGAGGCCAAGAGAGACTGAACTATCAAACAGAACATAATTTGGATGGGTGAACCTAGGCCTTCTGCACACATGTAACAGTGGTGCAGCTTGTTCTTTATGTGCGCCTCCTAACACAGGAGCAGAAGCTATATCTGACTCTGTTGCTCACCTTGAATCCGTCCCCCCTAACTAGCTGTCTTTCTTAACCACAATAGGAGATGTGGCTAGTCTTATTACAACTTGATATGACAAGGAATGTTTCTATCCATGGGAAGCCTCTCTTTCTCTTAAAAGAAAGAGAGGATAGGAAGATGGTGGAGGTGTGTGTATGTGTGTGCGAGGAATGGGAGAAGAAGATGTAAAAGAATTCAACACATCTTCATGATAAAAGTCTTGGAGAAATCAGGGGTACAAGGCACATATGTAAACACAATAAAGACAACACAGAGCAAGCCAATATCCAACATTAAATTAGATGGAGAAAAACTTAAAGCAATTCCACTAAAATCAGGGAGAAGACAAGGCTGTCTATTCTATCTATATTATTCAATATGGTATTTGAAGTTTTATCTTGAGCAATAAGACAACTAAGATCTAGCCAATGGTCAGAATATTCTCCACAGTTGAGTGGAGAGTGTGATATGACTTTCTCACGTACTATGGTGCCTCACATTTGACCATGTCCCCTGGAGGGGGAGACCTGGTGGCACTCAGAGGTAGCCAAGAAGAGACTTGATACCCTATGAGAATATATAGGGGGAGGTGATCCCCCTCAGGAACAGTCATAGGGGAGGGGAATAATGGGAAAATGGGGGGGGGGAGGAATGGGAGGATACAAGGGATGGGATAAACATTGAGATGTAACAAGAATAAATTAATAAAAAAAACAAATTGTAAAGAAAGGTCAAATGATTGCTATTCAGATATGATATGATAGTATACATAAGTGACTCCAAGAATTCTACCAGGGAACTCCTATAGCTGATAAACACCTTCAGCAAAGTGGCTGAATACAAAATTAACTTAAAAAAATCAGTAGCCTACTTATATACAAATGATAAACAGGCTGAAAAAGAAATTACATGAACAACACTACACACAATATCCACAAATAAATAAAATATCTTGGAGTAACCTTAATCAAGCAATTGAAAGAGCTGTGTGACAATAACTTCAAATCTTTGAAGAAAGAAATTGAAGAAGATATCAGAAGATGGAAAAGTCTCCCATGCTCATGGACTGGTAGAGTTAGCATAGTAAAAATGGCCATCCTACCAGAAGCAATCTACAGATTCAATGGAATTCCCATCAAAATTCTACATAATTCTTTACAGATTTTGAAAGAACAACTCTCAACTTCATGTGTAAAAACAGCAACAACAACACTAAAAACAACCAACCCAGAATAGCTAAAGCAAACCTATACAATAAAAGCTCTTCTGGAGGTATCTCCATCCCTGATTTCAAACTGTACTACAAAGCAACAGTAATAAACTGCATAGTATTGGCATATAAACAGACTGGTGGATCAATGGAATTGAATTGAAGAACCAGATATAAACCCACAGACCTACAGACACTTGATTTTTGACAATGAAGCCCAAACCATACAATGGAAACACGATAGCATCTTCAACAAATGGTGCTAGTCTAATTGGATTTCTACATGTAGAAAAATACAAATAGAACCATATTTCACCCTGCACAAAATTCAAGTAGAAGTGGATGAAAGACCTCAAAATAACACTGGATACACTAAATCTGAAAGAAGGGAAAGTGGGGGAAAGATTTGAATGTATTGGCACAGAAGACAACTTCTTGAATAGAATACCAACAGTTCAGGCACTGAGACCAACAATTAATGAATTGGACTTAATAAAACTGAATAGCTTCTGTAAGGCAAAGACATCATCAAAAGAACAAAATTGCAACCTACAGAATGGGAAAAATTTCTTCACCAACTCCATTTGACAAAGCAATGACATCCAAAATGGCCAAGAAGCACATAAAGAAATGTCCAACATCCTTAGTCATCAAATCAAAAATGACTCTGAGATTCCATTTCACACCTCTCAGAATGGTGAAGATAAAAAACTTAAGTGATGTCTCATATTGGTGAGGATGTGGAAAAAGGGGAACATTGCTGGTGGAACTGTATACATGTAGAACCAATTTGGTGTTTTTTTTTTGTTTTGTTTTGTTTTTTTTTTTTCTTTCAGAACATTGAGAATAGTTATACCCCAAGACTCAGCTATACCACTCTTGGGCATATACCTAAAAGATGTTCCAGCATACCAGAAGGATACTTACTCAACTATGTTCATAGTAGCTTTATTCATAATATCCAGAAACTGGAAACAACCTCAATGTCCCTCAATTGAGGGACGTATAAAGAAAAGTGGGACATTTATACAATAGGGTATTACTTAGCCATTAAAGCCAATGACATTATGAAGTTTGCAGGCAAATGGATGGTACTAGAAAAGATCATCTGTGTGAGGTGACACAGACTGAGAAAGACAAACATGTTATGTTCTCTCATATAAATGGACATTAGTCATAAAGTACAGAAAAACCATGCTACAAAACACAGTCCCAAAGAAGTTAAGTAATCCAGAGGTTCCAAGAAAGGGTGCATGAATATTACTGACAAGGGAAAATAGACAATGGGGTCAGATGGAGGAAAGGGAGTGAATGGGGTAGAGGGTGTGGATGGGAGCATGAGGGATGAGGTGGGGTCGGAGGTAGAGAGAGAGTACTGGAAGAGACAACTGGATTCGGAGATATCTCTTGGATTAGGTAGAAACCTAGGGCAGTGAACACTCCCAGTAATATATGAGGGTCTAGGTAAGACTCCTAGCAATTGGGGATATGGAGCCTGAAAAGGCCAATTTCTATAACCAGAGAAGATTTCCAATGGAGTGATTGGGACACCAACTCAGCTACAAAACTTAGACCCACAATTTGTTCTGTCTATATGATGTTCAGGGATAATAATAGAGCAGAATTTGAGGTAAAGACCAACCAATGACTGGCACAGACCGAAAGCCATTCCATGAGAGGGAGCCCATCTCTGAAACTGCTCTAGCATAACTGTCATCAGAGAGGCTTTACTCAGCAACTAATGGAAACAGCTGCAGAGACCCACAACCAAACAGTAGGTGGACCTTGGGGAATCCTGTTGAAGAGGGGAAGGATTGGAGGAACCAGTGGGGTCAAGGACACTACAAGAAAACCTACAGAATCAACTAACCAGGGCCATAGGGGCTCATAGATGCTGAACTATCAACCAGAGAGCATGAATGAGATGGACCTAGAAGCTCTGCACATATGAACAGTTGTGTATCTAGTTTTTCATGTGAGACTCCTAAAGCAGGAGCAGAGTCTGTCTCTGATTATATTGCCTGACTTTGGATATCTTTACCCTAACTTGGTTGCCTTGTCTAGCTAGCCTCAATAGAAGATGTGCCTATCTGCTCTCAGGTTGATATACCAAGCCTGGCTGATATACATAGGAAGCCTCCCTTTTTCTGAGGAGAAGTGGAGGAAGGGTGAGCAGGGGTTAGTAGGAGGAGAAAAGCAGGATGTAAGCTAAGTTTCAAAGATTAAAAATTGCATACATATTTAGAAATTATACAACACTGGTTTCAAAAAGTAAAACTCAACTGACTCTTACATGACTTACAAATTGCATAGTTCTTTGAAGGGTATGGCTGAAGTTTAATTTTCAATGTAATGAAGTGAGTACAGTGTTCAGCAGCCCAGTAACAGGTAGATTACAGATGCAAGGAAAGGACAGCTACGTATCAGTGACACTGGAAAAGAGAGAACTTCAGATCCTCGGCTGGAGCTTGAGGTTCTACCTATACAATCAGTGACTTCAGCATCAGCATGATGGCTAACAACTAAAGATGAATGAAGTCTTTAGGACTTTAATGTTATAAATCAGTGAATAAATGCATGTATATACAAAATTGTAGGCAAAAGGTCATTGTACAAATCAAGTGCTGATTTCTGTATCCCCCATGTCTGGTTGCAATCCTTGTTCTGACAATCTCATGTCTCAATGTGTGAACACTGCTCCCCAGTTTTCTTCTGATATGCCAATAAATCAGCTTACAGCCAATTGCTTAGCAGGGGTATAGAATAGACTTCCTGCCAACCAGGACAGGAGGAGATAGAGGAGGAAGTAGGGGATGCAGACATGAGAAAGCTTCAAGAGACACTAGGAGAGGTATATCAGCAAGGAAAGCTACAAAGTGAAAGTATCACTTTGCATACTGGGAGGAAGCCAAATTAGCTTAGAGGGTTAAAACTAGAGTAATAACTGATCAGTTATTGTGTTGTGAAGCTTATTATTAAAAAATATAAAATATTTTCAATTATTTGTGTGATAGTAGGGCTGAGAAACAAACACAGTTTTGTACAAAGTCTGATGCGTTATACATAACGAGCAAAAATGGTAGATCAATTATTACTGTTAGTGCAATGATGTACTTCTAAGAGATTTAAATTTTTATCTTCAAATCATCTATAATAAATTATACCTTTTTATTACTAATAAATAACATGACACTGGGGATACCTTGAACATTTAAGACCTCAAAGCCCTGCCTCCACAGTTACACCCCTACCCTAACAAGACAACATCTCCTAATAGTAACACCCCTTATGGGCAAACATTTAAACACATGAATATATGGGCCCATACCTATTCAAACTCCCACATTCCTCTTTCTGAACACATAGGCTTATAGCTATAACATAATACAAAAATTCATTTAGTATAGCTTTTAAAGTTTTCACAACCTATCACAGTCTCAACAATGTTTAAAAGTCCAAAGTTTAAGTCTCTTTTGAGATGCACATAATCTCTTTATTCAATGTATTTTATTTTAATCACTTTACAGCCTGATTTCAGCCTCCTATCTACTCTTCTCCCAGTCCCACCCTATGTCCCTTGTAGCCCATTTTACCCTCTCCTTTTCAGAGAAGGGGAGGCCCCTAAGGGTTACCAACCTACCATGGTACCTCAATTCATAGCAGGAATAAGCACATCTCCCACTGAGGCCAGACAAGGCAGCCCAGACAGGGGAAAGGGATCCAAAAGCAGGCAACAGAATCAGAGAAAGCCTCTACTTCTATTATTAGGGGACCCATATGATGACTAAGCTTAATATTTGCTACATATATGTAGGGGGTCTAGCTCTGGCCCATGCCAGTTGTTTGGTTGATGGTTGTGTATCCAAGAGCCCCATGGATCCAGGTTGGTTTATTCTGTACATCTTCTTGTGGTGCCCTTGATTCCTATGGCTCCCTCAATCCTTCCTCCCACTCTTCCACAAAACTTACTGAGATTCATTTATTGTTTGGCTGTGGCTCTCTGCATCTGTTTCCATCAGCTTTTGGATGAAGCCTCTCATAAGACAGTTATGCTAGCTAAGCATAACAGAGTATCATTAACAGTGTCAGGGGTTGGCTCTCTTTCATGGGGTGGGTCTCAAGTTGGGCCAGTTATTGGTTTGCCAGTTCCTCAATGTGCTCCATCTTTATCCCTACACTTCTTAACTGTATCCCCTATGATACAAAAATAAAAAGAGATCACATCCTTCCATCATTCAATGCCACAGAATATACATTAACATTCCAAAACACAGGGAAGGGAGCATAGTGAGGAAACACTGGACCAAAGCAAGACCAAAACCTGCTGGAAAACTCCAAACTCTGCATCTTCATGTCTGATGTCAAAATGCTCTTCAGATCACTTCCTTTTAGCTTTGTTAACTGCAATAAACTTCTTTCCCTTGGGCTAGTTCTGCACCCTGTTAGCAGCTTTCCTTAGGAAGTATACCATAGCTGTGGCATCTTCAATGTCTTGGGATCTGCAAGGGAATCCAGGCTTCGCCTTCACAACATCATGCAATAGCATTTCACAGCTTCACACGATGGCCTCTCTGGGCCTCTGGAGACACCCCTGCCACATGCCTGGCCTCAGGGACTTTTCTTAGTCACAGAGAGAAATTCTGTCCTTGATTCTAAAGCCAGAACCCTGTAGGAGAAGCTGCCAAGTTCTGCTGTTTGCTGAGGCTGGAACATGACCCTATCATTAATTACATCTTCACCAGATTTCTGTTTTCCATGGTTTCCTATACTACCTAAGCTCTGCTGTCCTGAAATTTGCTCTGTAGACCAGGCTAGCCTTGAAATCAGAAATCTGCAGGCTCATGTCTCTTGATTGTTGGGGTTAAAAGCTTCTCCTGTTGGAATTAAAATTGTATACCACCACACCTAGATTTAAAGCTTTCTTTAATTATTTTTTCACAAGATGTAGATTTAGATGGGTCACCACTCTTTTAATTCCATTTAATAAATTTAATCTTTTATCTTCTTGAACACACAATTTAGCTCCATTCTACTTCATGGAATGCCTTTAATTCTTGAACTATACATTAAAATATTTTTCCTTGGTCAGCTTGCTAAGACATTAAATCCCACTATACTAGTCTATTTTGGTATTTCCTTTGTCAATACAATTAATGCAAAAGCCTTCACCTTAAACTTAGACAAATTTTTCAGACAAGAGCAAAAAGCAGCCACATTCTTAGCCTAAATATTATGAGAACAGTCTCTAGGCCACATATTAAAATTTTCCTCTGAAGTCTCTTGAGCCAAGCCTTCAAAGTTCAAATCACCCCCCAGCACCACTATCTTACATGTTCTTACTAGAATTGTCCATTAAGCCCTACATAAAAATGTTCAACTGATTTTCTAATTCAAAGTCCCATAATCCACATTCCTCTAAAACCAACCAACCAACCAAACAAACATGGTTAGGCTAATCACAGAAGTACCCCAGCCCCTGGTACTAACTTCTGTCTTAGGGTTTTATTGCTGTGAAGAGACGCCATGACTTCTTATTCAGGGAAACACTTAATTGGTGCTGCTTACAGTTTCAGAGGTTTACTTCATTATCATCACGGAGAGAGGCATGTAGGCATGTAGGTAGACATGATGTTGAAGCAGGAGTCGAGAGAGGACATATTGATCCTCAGGCTACAAGGAGGAGACTGTGTGTATGTGTTTCACACTGAGCATAGCTTGACCATTTAAGGTCTCAAAGCCCAGCTTTGAGTGACATACTTCCTCTAACAAAGTCACATCTCCTATAAAAAGGCCATACTTCCTAATAGTGCCAGTCCCTATGACCAAATATTCAAACACATGAATCTGTGGAGGGGGTTCAGACCTATTCAAACTGCCACAATGGCCAAAATTATACAGTAGAAAAAAGAAAACACCTTCAACAAATGGCACTGGTCTAACTGGATGTGTGCTGCAGTGAGAATTTTGGTGTCTTTAAAAACCCGGTTAAGTTAAATGAATATGTTTTTGTTTTAATCCTAGGTGTACTATATGTAGCTGCTTCAGATTGTCCACATTAGCTAACTATAATGTGTCTCATGCTTTGGCAGAGGCAGATAGTTTATTTCTGGGAATTATTGAGAGGGTGTACATGGGAGGGCCCTGAAAAAGCCTATGGTGGCTGGTACACCACCCGTGGCTGGTCCTTGCTGCTGTGCTTGCTATTGCTGGATTACTGGATTTCTGGTTTGCTGAATTGCTGGACATTCTGGCAAAGAAGATTGGACTTGTCTCTAGGAACTCAACAACTCTAATCAGCAGGAAGTAGTCTAAAGACATCTATGTCCACTTTACCCTCAAATCTTCTTTCTTGCCTTCTTATTTTTGGGGAGTTGGAAGGGATTAGGTGGATAAGAATGGTACATACAAGAACCCAATAAAATAGCTTAAAATATTCCTACAGTGTGCATGTAGAAGAATGCAAATAGATCCTTATCTATCACCATGCACAAAACTCACACTTAAGTAGACCAAAGACCTCAACATAGAGCCTGACACCCTGAATCTTACAGAGAAGGGATTGGGGAATAGTCTGGCACAAAAGACAACTTCCTGAACAGAATACTGATGGCTCAGGCACTAAGATAAATAATAAATGGGATCTCATGGAACTGAATAGCTACTGTTAAGGCAGGACATCATCAGTAGGACAAAATGGCAGCCCACAGAATGGGAAACATTTTCACCAACTCTACATTAGACAGAGGACTAATATCTATAATAAATAAGGGACTCAAGAAACTAAACAATAAAGCAAATAAAAGACTGGGGTACAGAGATAAATAGAGAATTTTCAAAAAAAGACTCTCAAATAGCTGAGAAACAAAGAAATGTTCAACATACTTATCAGGGAAATTTAAATCAAAACTAGTTTGAGATTTCATCTTATATCTGTCAGAATGGCTAAGATCAAAAACACAAGTGACAGCTCATGCTGGTGAGGACGTGTATCAGAGGAACACTAATCCATTGCTGACAGGAGTACAAACTTGTATATCCATTATGGAAATCAATTTGGGGTTTATCAGAAAATTAGGACTAGTTTTACCTCATGCCCCAGCTATAACATTCTTGGGCATATACTCAAAAGAGGTGCCACCAAACCACAAGGACACTTGCTCAACTATGCTCTAAGAAGCCTTATTAGTAATAGTCAGAAACTGGAAACAACCTAGATGGCTGAAGAGAAAATGTGGCACATTTACACAATGGAGTATCACTCAGCTTTTAAAAATGAGATTATGGAGCTGGAGAGATGGCTCAGTCATTAAAGGCTAGGCTCACAGCCAAAAATATAAAAATGACATTATGAAATTTGCAAGAAAATGGAAGAAACTAGGAAAGAAATCCTCCTGAGTGAGGCAATCCAGACTGTGAAAGACAAACATGGTATGTAGTCACTTATAAGTAGGTATTAGCTGTTAAGTGCAGAATAATCATGATACAATCCGAAGACTCAGAAATGCTAATTGAAAAGGAGAACTGAAGTGGTATTCATGCTTCTCCTTAGGAAAGGGAGATAAAATACATTTTGCAGGTGGACTGTGGACAGGTAAGGATGGAAACAGGAGGTATCAGGATGAGGAGGAAGAAAGGAGAGAATATTTGGAGAGACACTGGAATTGGGGGACATTCCAGAGGCAAGGTAGGAACCCAGTTCTGTGGAAACTCTCAGGAATCTACAAGAGTGGCCTTAGCTAAGTAAGAATCCTAGTAGAGGGGCATATGAAATTTTTTTGGGGGGTTGAATGATTTTTTTAATGATTCTTTCAAGCACAGAAAGAATTCTTCCATGTTGAGGAAAATAGAAGTTAAGAGAAGACTTCCAGGCTGATCTAGATTCGGTTTCTTAACAGGTTTTAGTCATTCTTCCCTTGTTCCCAGCCCAGAGAAATGTAGCGACACCAGACATGGAGACGAAGGTCAATCCTGGGGTTTTCATTAGTCACACGTAGGTTTCCCACTTGCATTAGTGTTCGGCTAGTCCCACCTCCCATGACCTGCGTCCAGCTTCCTCAGTTTGATATTTACCATCCCACACCCCATTTCCCCCTCTTTCTGAATGCGTCTTTAAAAGAAATCCCTTTACTGTTGTTTTTATTGGGTTTTCAGGGCAGGGGGGAATGAAATTAGAGATAGCTGCTCAGCTCCTTCCCCTAGCCCCCTGTTTCCTGCAGCCTCTCAGAAGCCCGTGCTCCTGCTCAAAGAAAGCCTGAGCCATGGAAGGTAGGCCAGAGAGAGGGAGGCTGGGAACGCAGGCTCCTGAGCAAAGCTGGCTCCTTTCTTCCCTGACAGTGCACTGGTGGGTGGGTGTGAGTTAGGGAAGTGGATTTGCATCCTGTGGTTCTGTTTTCTTCAGATGTGGAGCAGAGGGACTGGGTAAAGCTATGCGGTTCATCTAACGCGTATGCATGTAGTGTGTCTGGAACAAAATAAGGTCTTCAAAGACGTTCTACATGCACATATTTTTTTTGGCATGATTTAAACATTTTTTATTAATTTATTCATATTACATCTCGATTGTTAGCCCTTCCTCTGTTTCCTCCTATTCTTCCCTCCCTCCCGCTTCCCCCTTATCCCCTCCCCTATGTCTGTGATTGAGGGAGACCTCCTCCCCCTATATTTGCTCTTGGAATATCGAGTCTCTTCTTGGTAACTTGCTATCCTTTCTCTGAGTGCCGCCAGGCCTCCCCATCCAGGGGACGTGGTCAGAAAAGGGGCACCAGGGGTCGTGTGAGAGTCAGATCTCACTCTCCACTCAACGGTGGAGAATATCCTGTTCATTGGCTAGGTCTTGGTAGGGGTTCGAAGTTTAATGCCTATATTCTCCTTGGCTGGTGCCTTAGTTTGAGGAGGACCCCAGGACCCAGATCTGCCTGTCATAAAGTTCTTCTTGTAGGTTTCCACGACCCTGTGTGTCCTACTATTTCCCCATTCTTCCATGCTACTCTCGCCTAAAGTCTCAATAGGATGTCCTCTCCTCTGACCCACTTTCTTGCTAAGTAAAGTTTTTCATGGTACGTATCCTTTGGACTAGTGTTTTGATATAAGTGAGTATATACCGTTTGTCTCTTTTTGCTTCTGGGTGAACTCACTCATTATGATAATTTCTAGATCAATCCATTTGTCCACAAATTTTGGGAATTCCTTGTTTTTAATAGCTGAGTAGTATTCCATAGTGTAAATGTACCATAGTTTCTTAGTCCATTCTTCTACTGAGGGACACTTAGGCTGTTTCCATGTTCTGGCTATTATGTATAAAGCAGCTATGAACATGGTTGAGCATATGTCCCTGTTGTGTGGTAGGGCATTTTCTGGGTATATTCCAAGGAGTGGGATAGCTGGGTCTTGAGGAAGCCCTATTCCCATTTTTCTGAGAAAACGCCAGATAGCTTTCCAAAGTGATTGTACTAGTTTGCATTCCCACCAGCAATGAAGGAGTATTCCTCTCTCTCCACATCCTCGCCAACATGTGGTGTCATTTGAGTTTTTGATCTTAGCCATTCTGATGGGTGTAAGATGGAATCTCAGTGTTGTTTTGATTTGCATTTCTCTGATGACTAACGAGGACAAGCATTTCTTTAAGTGTTTCTCGGCCATTTGATATTCCTCTGTTGAGAATTCTCTGTTAAGTTCCAAGCCCCATTTCGCAATTGGGTTATTTGGTTTTGCGGTGTTTAATTTCTTGAGTTCTTTATATATTTTGGATATTAAACCTTTGTCAGATGAAGGGTTGGTAAAGATCTTTTCCCATTCTGTAGTCTGTCACTTAGTTCTACTGACAGTGTCTCCTGCCTTCCAGAAGCTTCTCAGACTCATGAGGTCCCATTTATTAAATTGTTGACATTAAGGCCTGGGCTGTTGGTGTACTGTTCAGGAAGTTGTTTCCTGTGCCTATGTGTCCCAGGCTCTTCCCCACTTTTTCCTCTTACTGAATTAATGTCTCTGGTTTTACGTTGAGGTCTTTAATCCACTTGGACTTGAGTTTTGTGCATGGTGACAAATAAGGGTCTAATTGCATTTTTCTACATGTAAACATCCAGTTAGACCAGCACCATTTGTTGAAGGAGCTATCATTTTTCCATTGAATAGACTTGGCTTCTTTGTCAAAAATCAAGTGAGCAAATGTGTGTGGATTCATCTCTGGGTCTTCAATTCAATTCCATTGATCCAACTGTCTATTGCTTTGCCAGTACCATGCTGTTTAATTACTGTGGGCATATGGAATTTAAACCAGCTATCATTTATATCCAGGGAAATTTTCAGTCGTGGGGTTAGGACACCAACCCAGCCATAAAACTTTCAACCTACAATTTGTTCTGCCTGCAAGATGTACTAGGGTAAAGGTAGGACAGACCTTTTGAGTTTCGTTTGGTTCTTCTTTATGTGTTTTTGCCTAATTGAATGTCTGTGAACTATGTGCATGCCGTGCCCTCAGACCACAAGAAAGAGGTCATCAGATACCCAAAAGCTGGAGTTACAGATAGTTGCAAGGCTCCTTCTGAGTGCTGGCATTCAATCGTGGGTCCTCAGCAAGAGCAGCCAGTGCTCTTAAATGTTGAGCCATCTCCTCATCCCTCCCCTGCCTCCACTGTCTTTTTAAAAGCTACACTTACATATTAAATGTCTGGTTGGGTGATATACTTTTCCTGGGGAGAAACATACTCTACTCATCTACAGAAAGGAAACCCATGATAGACCAAGTCCAATTTGGTGAACCAGTGAGGGTTTTTGTTTATTTGTTTTTGTTACTAACAGGAATATGATGAAGGGTTACCTATAGGATCAGGAATGACTCAAAAGTGAGGCATCATTAAAAAAGCTCTGTCACATGAGTGACCAGTCACAAAACCTGCAACCCTTAAAGTTTCCATACAGCTTGCACGGAGCTGAAGAATCTGAGAATCTCTCCTTCTGAAACTTGGTTGGTCAGTCTGTTCCCCCCAGCAGTTAGTTACTTCCTTTTGTATTGTCGGGGAGGGTCTGTGGAGAATCCTCCAATTTTCGTTTCTCCCAGACCTATACCTTTTGTTGAGCTCCTGAGTCTTGTGAGCCTCCTCTTCCTTCCTTGAGATGTTTCAATTCCAAGGAAACTGTCATACAAGATGGTATTATTCACATTTTATAGATTAGGATACTCAGTTTCTCAAAGACAAAAAGGTAGTCCTGGCAATCCCATAAAATTCTACAACTAAATGCAATACCAATCTATGGACAGTGTGGGGATAATATATTATAATATGGTACTAACTAATTGAGGGATGGGGGTTGGTGGTGGCAATTACATCTAGGACCAAAACTGTATAAAGTAATCAGACATAATTTGATCCAATGAAACCTATGCATTTCTATGGTTTTTAAAGTGTGTTTCATACATTATCTTTTAAAAATATGTATTCAATCTACCTTTACTTTGTCCCCATAAGTTTGACTTTGATTTTTATTCCAGAAAAGGCAAATATAGCCAAAAGAGAATTTCTATCTGCACCTAACATCAAATTTTACAGGTCAACAAATCTACAGCTCAACTTAAAGACTGTGTCTACAAGATCTGTTTATTCTGTAGCAGGGCTAGGCACTAACTGTGCACAAGATCTCATCTGCTTTGTAAGTCTAGGCTATTTCAAGACTTCCAGTGGAGGGATTGGGACACCAATCCCGCCACATAAACCTCTGATCTACAATTTGTCCTGCCAAGAAGATGTGCTAGAGTATAGGTGGCACAGAAACTGTAGGAGTGGCCAAGCAATGACTGGTTCAGCTTGAGACCTATGCCACAGGAGGGAAGCCACCCATGACACTGGCTGGAAAGCTAGGACCCAGAGCTTAGGTAACCCAGAGACAGAGGATAGAACCAAAAGTAAATGAAATGATGCTAATGATATTATACTATACTCCTGGATTGATTCCTATCCCAATTGCATCAGAGAGGCATTGTCCAGCAACTGACAAAAACAGGTGCGAAGACTCACAGCCACACATCAACTAACCTGTGCTCATAGGGGCTCACAGATACTGAACTGAAAACCAGGGAGCCTGCATGGGACTAACCTCGGCCCTTTGAACATGTTACAGTTGTGTAGTTTGGTCTTCTTGTAGGACTCCCAACAGTGGGAGCAGGCTCTGCCTCTGACTCCTTTGCCTGCTTTTAAGCCCCTTTCCCTCACACTGGGTTGCCTCTTCCAGTTTTAATGAGAGGAGGTACCTAGTCTTACTGAAACTTGACATGCTAAATTTGGTTTGTATCCATGGAGACCTGCCTTTTTCTGAAGAGAAACAGAGGAAAAGTGGATGAAAGGGGGAGCCACAAAGGGGATATGGGGGAAGAGAGGAGGGAGGGAAAACTGAGGTTGGGATATAAAACAAAAATAATAAAAATTTAAAAATCTGATTTCCTTCTTCCCATCACACACACACACACACACACACACACACACACACACACACAAACACACACATGCAAGCACACACACATATATATGCTCAAAATTTCCAACCAGAATACATATATAATCAAAATCTTAGCGCCATCACTTAAAAAGTTGAGTAATAACAATTGTTCATAATTTTGTTTTGGTTCATGTCAACCCAAAGTAACTAAGCAGTTATACTTTGATATCTTCTAATATTGTAATTCTAGTAATAACTAATAATATAAGGTGCTTTTTCTATACCACTGTAAGAAGCTTTGGCAATAATCCTAAGAGAGGCACTATTATATTTTTTGATCCAAGGAAACAGGGGCTTACAGAAGTTAGTAACTTATCTGAAATTATTAGCTAATAAGTAACAAAGCATACTTTAGGTCAGGAAAAGTTTTAGCATGCAATTACTTTATATTTCATGTAATTAATTAATTGGCATATTTATCATTTTTGTCCAAATACAAGATGAAACATAGTAATGTTAAAGGGTTACTATCATTACATATACCAATAGTATAAAATCACATTTATAAATCAGAATAGTCATTAAAAATCAAGAGGCTATTCCCCATGTTTATCTTAGTTTACACTTAAGGGAGTGGATATTAAACATTAATTGAAAAATAAAATGGAGAAACAATTGCTTGAAGTTGGACCAAGTCAATCAATCTCTGGAGAACCTGTGTAAAATGGCATTGACACTGGGCATTTTCTTATAGTGAAAGTATTGTTAGTGGACCATAATCCTGACATTTAAATTTTTGTAAACAATGCTTAGGGTGCTGATTCTTGTGTAATAAGGTATAAGGCAAGATAGCTACAAGTTGAGTCAGCCAGAATTACACAAGTTCCTGTTTCAGAATTCATAAGAGTACCAATGTCTTTGTAACATCTCTAAATTATAGACTTGATTGGCTTGCTAGGCCATGATAGTTCCAATGTGCTCCAACTTAAAAACGTTAGTTTAACAATCCACAGACCTAGAGAGGCTAAGTAATAAGGAAGTCTTAAGAGAGGACACAAAGATCTCCCTGGGAAAAAGAAATAAAATAGATTCTGCTAGTTGACTGGGGGTGAGTGGTATTGGAAGGTGGAGGGATTGGGTGAGGGTCAGAGAAGGAAAATACTGGTAAGAATGACTGGAACTGGGGGGCAGCATTTATGGGTGAAGTAGCGGCCTAGTGCAATCGAAACTCCATGGAATCTATAAGAGTAATTCCAGCAAAAAACTAGTAATTGGGCAAGGACTCAAGTGCATTGATTGGGACACCAACCCAGCCAAAAAATGTTTGACCTTGCCTCAGTCCTGCCTGTGGAATGTTCTGGGACTGGAGCCTAGCATAATCACCATCAGAGAAACCAAAGAGACTTCATTGAGCAACTGGTTGGAGCAGATGCAGAATCCCACAGCCAAACATTAGGTAGAACTCGGAGTGCTGGTGAGGAGAGGGAGGAAGGATTGGAGGAACCTTAAGAACATGACCCACAGAACCAACTGAGCAGAACTCATGGGGCTTCCAGAGATCCAGGAACCTGTAGTGGGTCTGACCTAGGTCGGTTCTCTGTATAGATGTCATGGCTGAGTAGTTTGGTGTTCTTGTGAGATTCCTAACATGGGAGCTGGGGCTGTCCCTGACTGTTTTACCTTTCTTCTCCTACTAGTTTGCATTGTTGAGCTTGGATGCGATGGTGTGTGCCTGGTCTTATTCTAGTCTGTTATGGTATTTGGTGGTGCCTCGTGAGGCCTGCTCCTTTCTGAGGGGTGAGGTGGCGGTAGATCTGGAGAGAGGGAAGGCCGTGAGAGAGAGACTGGAGAAGGGAGGGAGGGGAAACTGCAGCAATATATGAGAGAAAAAGAAAACATGAGCAACAACAACCACCGAACAACAAACGTTAGCTCAGAGAATTATTTTCAGAAAGACCAGTCTTCAGCTGAAGGAATCTCCATATCTGATGTCAGCAAGTTTATCATTACTTTAAAGGCTGAAAAATGTAGTTTCCTTAATTGAAAAAAGTAAATGTCTTAAGATAAGAAATGTTACTTTATTTATCACATCTTCCACATTTAAGGAACAATGAAAGACACATGTATAACTATTATACATCTATTTTAGTATTAGAATAGATAATGAATGTCAAGATTCAAAACATATTTCTGGAAAAAAGATGGAAGTAGTTGGGATAATTTTTTAGGGGAAAACAAAACTCTTACACAAACAGTTTTTTAGGACACACATATAAGCTAGGAATGGTGCTGCACACACGGATTCCTACCACACAGGAGCTTAAGGCAAGCAGAATATGACTCTGAGGTCAGACTGGGAGACTTTATCCTCAAAACTACCCCCTTTGTCCCCCAATAAAACAAATTCCACTAAACAAAAACAAAGATACAAACAAGTCTGTGTTTATACACTTTTAAATAAATCATAAGTATAAAAAGATTATACAAAAGAGTACAATATTCTTCATTCTTAATCTTTAAAGAAGCAATCCTAAACAACCAATTATTTAGCTAATATCCATAAACACACACACATATTTTCATTTTAAAAAGCACCACAATTTTATCTGGATTATACTGATTGCCTTACTAGGTCATTCTATTAAAAAATATTGTTTCTAATTAAAATATTTGGTATCATTTTTTGTTAGGTACTTTTAGCTGAGATCCAGTAGCTTTAGCAGCCTTGCACAGAAAAAAAGATTGTGTGGCACCTTCTTTTATAAGGACCTTTCAGGGGAAACTATAATCTTAATGGATTTCCTTTTAAGTAGAAATGTCCTCATGTCTGGCTTCATTTGCTGAAGTTTTAAGTTAGTATCGCAGACTGTGAATCTTTGGGTTTCTCAAATTCAGCATTGGTTGCTTGATTGTAGGTTTGCCATCAAAAAGTGCTGCTTCGCTCTCAGAAGTAGGAAACCTTTTCTGATATATCAAGGGGTATTCCTTCTGAAACTTAAAAATGAGGGGAAGAGTTAGAAGCTCTTGAGTATTATTTCTTTAGACAAAGCTAATCAAGTATTCTTTCACCCGACTCTTGCTTTTCTCTGTATTTGTGATGGGGATATTGGAAGATCCTTCAGCTTCCTGTCAGTGGTAAAACCCTAGGATTCTTTCTGTTGATTCCCATCCTAAACCCAAATGTTTCTCACTGGTAATGCCTACGAAGGCCACATGGACTTGGGGCAGCTTCTACTTCTCTTTTGAGTTTCTCAGGCTGTGTTCTTTCTAGAATCATACGGCTATTGGATTTTGCTTTAGAGTTAAAAGTACTAAATAGTGGTAGGGATGAATCACTCAGAGATAGGTATTATAATCCAGATTTTACAAATGCTTTCCGGGGCTAATTCAAGATATAATTATACAAAATACCAGTAACATAAAAGAGAATCAATTAATAGTATTGTAATTATTTTCAATTTAAGATCGAGTAAAACCAAATAGATATGAACTCATATACTTTAGGTATATAATGAAAACAATATATATCTATATATCTAAAAATTAAAATTTTATTCCAAACGTTATTAGAAATAGGAATCAGTGATTACATAGATTTGTAAGATAAAAAAGTTGCACATTCTCCCACCTGTCTCAGTTTTCTTCTTTTCTCCTTTAGAGGCAAGCTTTTACTTCTAATAATATTCTCCAAAAGTTCTGTAATTGCAGCTTGAGAAGTTGAAATTTTCTGCTCATCAAACTCTTTAGCACTAATCTGCTTACAGTAAGAATATGTTGCCAGAGGAACAACTAATCCATCTCCACAATTTTTAACCTGTCAGTGAACAAAAGAAGACAGCGAAACCTGTATATTCTGGTCATATTTGTCCTGTATAGAACATTTTTGGTGGAATCTAGTATCTTTCATTTTGGCCTCAATCAAATATTCAGTGTGTTATAAAACAAGCAAACAAACAAATAAAAACAAAAGCGGCCGCATTTTCTGGCATATAAGACAACCTCCAACTTTTCCAGTCAAAATATAGTTTGGAATCAGCAGACTCAGGTTGTGTCTATTTGCAGGCAGGCACAAACAGCCAGGGGCTTTATTAAATGCCTGAAGACAGCCAGTCAGTCTACGCTGCCCCTTTAAGGCACACTACACAGTCAACCAGAAGACATTAGCCCTTGAGTTGAATGGGCGGGTTCTGTGGAGAGCCAATCCATGTTCATGTTCTCCTCCTCAGGGTACAGGAAGATGAGTGCAGCTTGCTCCTTCCTGCTTCATTACCCCCTCCCCCCACAGAGCAGCCATGGCACCCCCCCCCCCCCACTATATGTGCCAAATTTCCCCAAGTTCACAGAGAGACCTTATTTTAAAGTCAAGTTAGAGAATACCGGAGGATGATTCCTGAAGTTGATCTCTGGCCTCCACATGCACACACATATGTACAGAAAGTCCTTATCACATTTTTTTTTCTAATTGAAGGTAGAGGGATTCTTTTTTACATTGGATTTGAAGCTCAATGTTGTATGCAAGAAATTTAATACTCATATTCCTGATAATATAAAGGAAGGCCAAGAAAAGTCCCAGTGCTGTGTGAATCTCCAGGCTCTATGTATTTCTGACTTAAAGGATGTTTATGAGAACAAAAAAGTGCCCATTTTTAATGGGGTTACTTTCAAATGAATTTCTTACTTGCAAATAATGAATGCAGAGATTTTTAGGCTCAAAATACCTACATGGCCCTTTCTAATGCAGTCAAGATGTTTCTCCACTGTACTCTGCAAATAAATGGGTACTTGAAGAATTTCTTGATGATGATCCATTAGGAAAGAAACTAATCTTGAAGCCAGAAGCTCATCAAGATCCACTTCTTCAGCACAACACAGCACACATCGAGAGAAAGTATGTATCATCTACAAAAAGATACCAATGTAAGAACCTAAGTTTTCATATGAATGACAATCTCAGTAATTTCCAATTTTCATTACATGATGCATGGGGATAAAGTGATAAGTAGCCTTCAGTTTAGGACACATGGAAATAATGTATTATAATTAGGAAGAAAATAAAATTTTATTACACTATAGCACAGTATAGTAAAAGTGTTTGCTATGTATTTTGTTAACAAAGTTCCAATGGGTTATATATAATAGGTTTTTCTTTCATTTTTTTTATAACTTGATTAATAGTACAGCTTCTATTAATACAGTGGTATAAGTCTCAGCCAAGAGTTGTCAGAGAACAAAGACTTATTACATTAAACTAATTCTACAAAACCACAAGCTAGGAGAATATATAACATATGGAATACATATTCAGCAGAAGTTGTAAAATTAGCACTCTTTGTGCTTTAAAACTCTAGAAAATAGCTGTTAATGATAACTAGTGTTTAGACAGTGACTTAATAAATATATCTACATTTCTATCAGAAGGATTTTGAAACTCTGGAAAAATTTTTGTCTTAAAAATCATTACTCTCATAGCTATGTAATCCATATCTGTAACACACAATAATTATAATTTTAATTCTATTTTAAATATTTGCACATAATAGATGATGAACATATTTATTGACTTGAAATATTCCCCTTTAGTTCCTTGGCTCAGTTCTCAGCTTGTCTCTATTCTTCTTAGAAACCCTTTTACATTTGTAACTACTATCTCAATGTGGATGACTGAAAAAACTATCTTCTGCCTTGCTTTTCCTTTATAAGGCTCACCTTTCTAAAATTATTAGATAATTTTTATTTGGTGCCCTAATAACTTTAAAACCAAAAAGTAAAAAACTAAAATTATCACCTTTTCAAACACCACCCCTTACTAAATTCTTGTCCTTTTCAATCACGTTATAATTATTCAAGAATATTTTCTTTTTAATCTATTCTGTCATTGTTAATGAACTACCCACAGCGATGAGCAGAACAGCTAAGTAGAATTCCTAAGCTTATTATGAGAACATTTTATATATTTAAGACAGAGTTTAAAAAGTGACAATTCTTAAGAGAAACAACGAAAGAGAGAGAAAGAATTTTAAAGATTCATTTCCTATTAATATCTGTATATCAATCCTTCTATCCTCATTCTCCAAGGAGCCTGAATCTGGGACTACTTGGAAACAGTTTTTTTTCTTCAAAAATTCTTGTCCTCAATGACTTATTATCATAGCTCATCAGATATGACTTCCCCACTTCCACATTCCCTGAAACACTTTGGCAGATTATATATTGGTCGTTTACTCACTCTCTGGCTAAGAGTTGTAGTACTCTTATGTTTCAACCGTACCTGTAAATCCATTTCCCTCCCAACCAGACAGAATCGATACAGGAGATATAACATGACTGACTAGGTCAATCACTGTGAGGTGTACAAAATGGAGAAGAAAACAAAGCTTTCTGCTAAGATTACTAAATGATGAAAGTATAAGAGCCTGAGCACAAAGAATTGTGTAACATTATTTTCTGGTATCAAAGGTCACGTTTTTAGGTTTTTTTTTGTTTTTGTTTTAAAGATTAACCAACTTTTTACTCCAAATACTTGGCATAAAATAAATCAATAATGAACTGATAAATCATACAAACAAACAAAAACTAAGAACTTAACGTTGGCAGAATAGTCTACCACTGCAACTTACTAAACTCTATTCTGTGCTTTGTATACATGGCTTTGCTTTTCTGGGGTTGCTTTGTTTTCTTTAAAGTAATTAAAATTATATTTTATTTTCTCATTAAAATATCACTTAAGTAGTACTTTCAAATAGCTTGGTCTTCTTTTAGTTGATAAATCAGGGTTTACTCTTTCCATGATAAGAAACAGCTCCAGACAGACAGACAGACACATGCACATGCATACAAACACACACACACCAAGATTCAGGGAACATCATGGAAGAGGCAGAGATCAGAGAGAACTTAAATGAAACAGGACCTTCTGGATATGACAGGGCTAATGAACTCATGAACTCACAGCAATGGTTGGCTGTACAAGACCTGTACAAGGTCAAACCAAACAACATTCCAGTACAGAGGTGGAGGGATTTATAAGCCCCATCTATAGCAGAGGAGCTTCTAACAGCTGATGACTATTAGGGGAGGGAGGGTCAGTTTTCTTTAGGAGTGTGGCCGCAGCTAGGTTAATGATGTTCCAGTGAATGGCCCTATATCTATGTACATATGGGAAACATTAATTGGCCTCAAGTAGTTATTTAAAAACAAGGATATGAAGTTGGGAGGAGAGGTAAATGAATTAATAAAAAATATATTTAAAAAGTCAACTTACCAATGATCTTGTACCTATTTCTTCATGAAGTCTGGGCATATCAACATTTTGACTAATTCGAGAAATCATTCGCATTAAGAGTTGAAGCTTTCTACGATTTGGTGGGGGAAGTAACAAACAACATAACTGCAGAGCATTGATGGCAACTCTCTCTAAATGAGGTTGCAGCAAACCTAGAAGGCAAAGTCACCCCCACCCCCCAAAAATCATCAATGATAATAGGTTTCAAATGAATAGAATACACAGTTATATAATGAGGGTAATAAAATATCTTAGTATTTTTCTTTTAATTATGGTTACAAATTTCTACATTAAAGTATAGTAAGTCAATCACTATTTTTTGTGACCTATTTTTAAGTTTAAAATAAGTATTATAAATAAAGTGACACAGAATTAGTAAAATTAAAGAAAAAGAAATTAAGTGCTTCAAGTAGGGTAGACTAAATGTTGGTTATATCATGACCAAAGTCTTTTACATTAATTTCTTTACAAAAAAACAAAACAAAACAAAACAAAACAAAAAAACAAAAACAAAAAAAAAGCAGTTTCAGGGGAAAAAAGCCAGGAGTACAAGCAGTGTTAGCAAATGTTAAAAGTTAACATGGCATGCATTGAAAACAGCCTTACTTTGTGTGCCAGTCAACACAGAAGCAGCTGGAGGTAAAGAATTTTCTGAAAGTTCTATTGCACTTTTGCACAGTCTTTTATTGATTGTGGTACTAGACTCTCCAAGCTCACTTTGCACACTTGTACTGCCTTGTCCAACATTTGGTTTCATTATAACTTCAGCCACTGGTTTATTGATATAACTATTCTGTCTTGTACTGCTTCTTAAGAGCAAACTCTGAGATCTACAAAGCTGTTTGGATTTGTATCTTCCATTACATAACTCTTCTTGGTCTTGAACAGTCAAAGCAGAAGTTCTTTTAAAACCAATACAGTGTGGCTGCTGAGTGTTTTCCTCTGAGTGAAGATTAAATAGGGATTTCTGTTTGGGCACTGACACTAAAGATCGCTTACTATTTTGTTCTTCTGTGTTCAGAACAGACTGGTAGAAGCTACTGTACTTCTTCTCACTTGGCCTATCTACAATTCCTTCCAAAGAAGAGCACCTTGCTTTGGTGTTAGAGGACAGGGCATTCACATTACTTAAGCCTATTAAATTATGACAGCTTCCTCCCATTATGTCGTTAGCACTAGCTCTTCTGTTTCTTAAATTAACTAGCTGCGTTTTCTTGGCACGTCTTTCTTGAAATCCTTGATCACTTCTTTGCAGTCTCTCAGTAGAATCCAATTCTTCACTGCTTTTGTCTTTGTAAAGCAGACTGAGAAGAAGACACTCAGTTGATCTGAAGGAATTCAGATTGCTTAAATGATGGATTCTTGAAGGCCGTGGATCATCTTGGATTTTATGTATCCCACTTGTTCTATCTGAAATTGTGATGTAGCCACAAACAACTACCAGAAAATGAGACAAAAATTAAGATGCAACTGCAAGACGGTGGACAAAAATAAAACCAAAACATAGTAAAGTTAAAAAACATAAAGCATCACTATAATATACACTGTTAGTAGGAACACATAGCAGTTGCTTAATTTGGAAGCCACTTCAATAGGACACATGCAACATTCAGTTATAAACATGCAAGAGTGACTAGTGGTATTTCCATTTTTGATACAAATCATTTAAAATTAATTTAGTGATCTAATTAAAAAGATTGAATCAGAACTCAGTCAAAAATATTTGTTTTTAATCCTATAAGAACTAGAAATCTTTTAATTATAAGACAGATGTATATAGCAACACACACATATATTCATGTCAGTGTCTATTGGAAGACTGGTTCCAGCAATGCCCATGAACAAAATCTGCAAATTTAAGTCTCTTATATAAAATGGTGTACCACATACATACAATCTATGCATTTATTTAATATATATATGAAGTAACCACTATGTATATATTTATCATTTAGAAAATAATGACAAGAAAACAAAACATCCTGAAAGTTCTATACAGCTATATTAAAAACAAACCACTCTTAACTATGGATTGGTTGGCTGCAGAGGTGGGCAAAAACAGGACATGAAGGCCAGTGACAACTGCACCTATAGTGGGTCTCTGTACTTGGTTACCGGCAGAGAACTCCCAAATCCTTGGAATTTCCTGAGTGGCCAGTCTTGTTATTTAAGAGGCGCTGTTGCAATATGTGAGTTGGTGCTAATGTGTCTCAGAGATAGCCAACAACCTCTTGGGAAGGGAAGAGAGATAGAGATTGATTTTTTATAAGAAGATTTAAAAGAGAAAAGAAAAAAAGAAAAGAAAGATAACTTAATCAACATACAATCATATCTGGCTAATAAACATACTTAAAATTCTGAAACAATGAAGCTAAGGTAGCTTTGGGTTGATGAATACACAGATTTTCCAGGGTGTCTCTCCTGAGAGGGCTGAGAGGGTATAGAGTCCCTGTGCCACCCCAACTCTCTTCATGTGCTTCTCTTCTCTTTGTCTATCCCTGAATTCTATCTTTTTAAAAACAAAATAACAAACATAACTACTTTTCAGGGTTTCCTGAGTGAATCAGTAAATTATAGAGGAATTCAAACAAACCTTTTAATTGGTGGTTGGTTGGGCATAAGTGTAGGAAGAGAAGGGAACTTACTTGTCACCAGCACCAGGGATAAGGGTAGCCTAACGGATCTGAAATCTGATAGAGTCAGGGCTAACTCTAGGGAGCTGTGTCAGAACTAGATAGAACTATATGACAGTTGATTTCAGAGCAACTGGTGTTGAAGCATACCATTTGAACTGGTATAACCATAGTATTATTAAATTTTGAACTAATTTGTAGCCTACCACGTTTATTTTTACCATGTTTTTAGACTTTTAACTTTAAGGAAACTTAAGTACTTTAACAGAATAAATTTAAATAATAAGTAAAATTGATACATACCCAAAATGTTCACAAATAATTCATAATATTCAAATGTAAGTAGAGGCTCAGGAAGATCTAGAAAATAATCTGCAATTGTTTTGAATACATCACGTTCAAATCCAACATAAGTTAGATTATTGGTATCATTATTTCTTGGCCCTAAGAAGCACAGGCAAAAGAAATGGGCAAAATGTTTTAATTTAAATACAATTGAAAGTGCACATAAGCTTAAACATATATCTTATAAGGAATCTATGGCTTATAACAATCAATGTTACAATACATGCAACTCATCAATTCATCTCTCTCTTTTGTAAAGATTTGTTTTTTATGTGTATGAGTATTTTGCATGCATGCTTATATATGTGCACCACATACCCACCTGGTGCCATGGACCCCTCGAACAGGAGTTACAGACAGTTATAAGCTACCATGTGGGTGCTGAGAATTGAACCTGGGCCCTTTAGATGGCAGCCAGTGTTCTTAACCTCTGAGCCATCTCTGCAGCCATGTCTCATCTTTTCACTGGATATCACTGTAAGCAACCTCTGGATAGTATTTTTTTTAGTATTATTTTAATATATGAAAACTGTACATAAAGCAACAAGCATCAATTATGTTAATGAAATTTTGTTGCAACTTATTTGTGAAGACAAGAACACTTGAATGATACAAATACTTCTAAGTCATTCTTTGTATGTCAACACTTTTATGAATTTTAAAATTAAATTCTTTAAAAATTCTTAATGATTTTAATATTTTTCCATTGATATCTTTAGACTTAATAGTCTATTGAAATAATCATGATGATTAATCATTGTTGACATATTAAAAATAAAAGAACTTCTGTACATAGGCTAGAATCCATAAGGGGAAAGTTAGGAACTTACTCCCTCACAAATATTTGCTCTGGGGTCTCTAATTTAGTGGACTCCAAACTCTGATTTGGGACTCTTCCCTATAAAAATCTTCAGGGACATGGTTCATAAAAAAAATTCAACCACATTGGAGACTTGGGGACATTTCCCTAGTGAATGAAATATGCATTCATATTTTACAGCCATTATTACCAAACCCCCTTTATCCTGAACCACATAGTTTTTTGTTTTTCTGTTTCCAATTTTTTGTATGGCTTTAGAAGTGTAAGCATACATACTGCAAAATGATTAAAGAAAAAGAAAATCACACACATAGTAGTTTAAAAGCTAATGTAGATGTATTTATATATTTTATGTACATGAGCACTCTACTTGCATATAAGCCTGCATGACAGAAGGGAGTATCAGACAGAGGATTATAGATGGTTGTGAGCCACCATGCAGGTGCTGGGAACTGAACTCAGGACCTCTGAAGGGCAGCCAGTGCTCTTAGCCACTGACCCATCTCTCCAGTCCCAAGAAATATTCTTAATATGTAGACTATTAGGTAATCACTAGTAAGTTTTCTATGACAGAAAACATAGGTTCATTAGAAAGAAAAAAAACAATTTATAGTTAGATAATTTATGTTTAAGTTGTAGGTTCTTTACATTAACAGAAGGTTCTGAGAATCTTGATTTTCAACTCTGAGAAATAAAAAGTTGTGGATAGTATTCTTAAAACTAATTTGCAAGATTATTCTTCCCAAAGACCAGTGGTTCTCCACCCTCCTCCCTAATGTTGTGACCCTTTAATACAGTTCATCATGTTGTGGTGTTCCCCAAACATAAAACTATTTTAGTTGTTATTTCATGACTATAATTTTGCTACTGTTATGAATTGTAACATAAATAGTTTTGGAGATTGAGCTTGCACTGTACAGGTTGAGACCTACTGCTGTAGACTCTAGCTAAACACATTGTTATTAACTGAAACCCAAGAAGTTATATAATTGTTATTATTTACCTATAATATGTACTGGGAAGAGAGAGAAAATACAAATCCCTAAAGATGGACAGATAAAAACATCTGCCGGTATGCTTATCTGTGCTTTTAACCCCGAGTCATAGGAGAGCAAGACAACTGGGTAGGGACAGTAGAAAACGATATTCAAAAGTCTAAGCTTAAACTCAGGTTCTTCATCTTAGTCCCATGGATAAAATGTTTCTGAAAAGTATTTACGTGAGGGCTATTTATTTTGTGATTCTGTCATTTTGATATACAATAAAGAATATGACCTTCAACATTTACAAAATCCCATTAAAATTTCAAATATACTAATTTTATAATAACTGAAAACTCACACCTATTACTACAATTTTTAAAATACATTCTATCTTTTGATAACCTAAAAGCACACATCTTTGCAAATTTTTAAAATTTATTTTGAAAGCAGTAAGAGTTTTGTATGTGAACCAGAGGCTTACATTGTAAGTCTCCATCACTGGTTACTAAATAGAAAGGTGGAACAATAAAATGCTAAAAACTGTTTTGTAGATTACCAAAATAGCTTTTTCTTTTTTTCTTTTTTCTTTTTTTTAACTTTTTACTAATTTATTCTTGTTACATCTCAATGGTTATCCTATCCCTTGTATCCTCTCATTCTCCCCTTAGTCCCCTCCCCTATGACTGTTCCCGAGGGGGTTTCCTCCCCCTGTGTATGCTCACTAACACATTCTTTAAGTAATCTACCATGAAAAGGATGGACATGGGCTTTATGGAACTTCATTTCTGGTTTATCCTCTTCCACTCATCTGCTGTTTTACTTCTAAGCTACCACCATCATGCCTTGGGACTCATTGTAGCAATTACTGTAGTTTAGATTTTACCTAAGACTTTTTCAAATTCTATAAGCTTACAAATTTATGATTTATTTGAACTGAACCATAAATGACAGATTCTAATTACAAAGTCCTTTTTGCATTGAAAACAAAGAGCTTTTAATCAATTCTATTTAACTATCATTTGACTCATCATCCTAAATATTTTTTATTCTTGTTCATTTATTCATTAACAATATAATAAACACATACACATTTATATTATCACACACACACACACACACACACACACACCACTCACACAAACTCGTGGTTTAACTTACAATTTGCTAGGCACTTCATAGCAGATAATACCCAGTGTGGAAGATCCTCTTTTAAAAAAAGCAAATAATGTATATTAAGTGATACAGTTTTTATGATACTATATATATTTGGCATAGTTCCAAGGGCATTTACCAGCTTAGCTATCTTCTGGCCTGGACAGTTGAATATTTTAAAATACAAATAATTGGAAAAGTTATAAAGAACTTGAGAGCAACTACCCAAAACAAAGAACTAATTTATCTAGAAAGGGATTGTTTAAATATAAGCTAATTTCATCCTTATCTACTCCACTACTTCTCTCTAGTCCCATTTTAGTTCTATGCTACATGACCACCACTGATTTAGGTGAAGCCTATCACTGAAATTAACTATGCTGAATATCAGGGTACTTTTAGCTTGAAGCCTACTTCACATATAGAAGTTGGTACCATATCCAGCTTGGTCATCACTAAATCTTTAGCAAGATATCCAGCACATTTAGGCCCTTAACACAAGTACTGTTAATAATAGTTTTTATTTTCTATAATTTGGATGCTTATCACTGTCATTTTTTAAAAGTCAGGCATTAATTCACTTTAGCAACTAATTTTTTTATGATAACATGAATAATACTTACTTTTAAAAATTCCATCATTATTGCTAAATGAATGTGCCCTCTGTAAGGGTTCTACTTTCTATGTGTAGATCTCTACACTGCCCTGTAAACACAGCTTTGGTTACCAATTTGAAAATATTCCACAATTAAAAAAAAAAAAAAACCCACCTGATTTGTCTTGTAGTACGGTCACTCCATGTTGACTCGTATTGGCCATGTTGTACATTATATATTGAGGGATTATTTTGTTTGGGTTTATGAGTTCCTCTATGGATGGCATACCTAAAATGGTTTGCAGGCTAAAAAAGAAGCATATGAACAATTTTTTCTTTATAAAATAAGAGGAAGAGTATAAAGTGTGCATGACTGGCAACACACAAAGCCACTGGAGTACTTAATTTTTCTCTTAACAAAAATTCAAAGTTTCTATTTAGTATCCACTTTTACATATATACTTATCAACAAAATTCAGAGGAATCCAATAAAAATCCCAAACTACACTGATGTCTTTAATTAAAAAGGTAAAATTTGTACCAAAGGCAATTACTAAAAAAATATATATATTTAAATTCTAAGCTTTGAAAGGTAATGTTTTTATTTGTGTGCATATTTGAGTGAAAAATCAAATTAATAACCCACATACTTCAGAATCATTATTATAGCTTAATTTTTGTCTTACTAGATCATAACAATGCATCTCCAAACTTCTTCAACATCTTCCTGGCTTATTTCTCTGTTGTCAGCTGCATTTTCTTGATCTTCACTGATTATTCTTTCATGATTTCTCTTTTCTGTATTTTCCTGAAGAAAAAAATTGCCTTGGTTTGTTACAGTCTATACTCAAACTATAGGAATGCTGAACTCTTTTAACACAGATTGTGTGTGTGTGTGTGTGTGTGTGTGTGTGTGTGTGTGTGTGTGTGTGTGTGTGTATGTTAACATTGGGTGTCTTTCTTAATGGATCTCTATTTATTGAAGTGGGGTTTTTTATACTTAGTAGTTTAATTAGTCAATGTCTACTATGGTATTACAAAGTGTCTGAAACATAACGGGACACATATTTTTTCATTTTGCAACATTTCCAACACATACTTCATGTCTAAGCACCTTATAGTTTGGTTATTATTATAAAAGTCTAGTGACAGAGATGAGTTGAAGAGTTATACAATTCTATGGCTTAGATCACTTATGATCACTTAGATCACTATGCTGCAAACAATCCACATTGAAGTTATTAGTCTCTAACCTGGTCCTAGTGGGCGGTGGCATCTCCAAGAAGCAACCAAGGCCTCATGGAAAGACACTGAAGCATACACAGCTGCTGCTGGGGAGCTATTGGGATCCCAAACCAAGACACTTCCTTCTCTCACCTTCCTGTTTCCATAAGTAGCGTCCTCCCGCCCATGCTTCTATTATGATTACAGTGTGTTATTATAGGAACAAAAGGAACAGAGACTAAAGAGTATGAGCTGAAACTTTGAAATCTGAGGTTTAATTTGCCTACTTGGAGACTGAGTGGAAATCTGATTAATACATCAAATAGGAAGAATAACAAATGACAAAATATTAAATTACAAAAAGCCTTTTCAAGAATGCCTCGTATTCTGTATTATATTGTTTTCCAACTGTTTCTACAGGTTTCAAACACATTCACACATAATTCTATTATTTATTTATTTATTTATTTATTTATTTATTTATTTATTTATTAAGATTGTAACTTAGGAGATGTCAGTACTGGGTTCAAATATTATAAAGCATCACTTACTTTTAATGATATTACTATCAAACACATAGTAATGCTATTTAAATTACCGGTTAATAAAATAATATCTTACCTGAGAGAAATGTAATCCACACTTCTTGGGAGTTTTACGAGATAAGTTTCGTAATTTAAAAATACCATCTTTATCTTTGGAAAAGAAGTCTGTGTTGGTTTTCCTGGTTTCTGTATGTCTTTGTGGAAGAGTTTTAAGTGGAGAAGTTGCAGGAAATCTGGTTTAAAAATAATACGGAGTTAACTAGGATGTTATAACAAAATAAACTTTTAGAGTATATTTTAAAAGTCATACAAAGAATCTGACTTACTTACATTACCAAGTAACTAAGATTCTGGATAAACCAATATTACCATTAAACCTGTAAAGTATTTTAGTAGTTTCTTGATTTCTTTAGTATGTGATACACATTTCAGTTTTGCTTATGCACAGCACAGGGTTACAATCAGGACTAATTTGGTTGAAGAAGTAATGCTTACATAAATACCCTAGAGATACTTGTTCAACTATATTTATTACTCTAGTTCATAATACCCGAGAAATTATAAATAATCTAAATGTCCATCAATAGATGAACATATAAAAAATGTGGTACATTTATACATAGAACATTACTAAGAAATATAAAAAAGTGAAATAATTAGAATGAGGTAGCATGCACAAAGCCTGCACCAGGTCTTCTGCATATACCTTATGACTTCCAGGTAAGAGATTTTATAAGATTCCTGAGTGTGCAAATGAGAAGGTCTCTGATTTGTCTGTCTTTTCTTGGGCTCTTTTCTGTCTGCTTGTTTTGTCCAACTCTGATTTGTTAGTTTTTTATCATATTACATTATATTACATTATCTTATGTCATTCCTTATTATTCTTCAGAAGCCTCTCTTATTTATGAGAGACAGAAAGAAAGTAGAGAGTAAGGAAACAGTGGGGAAGTATAGATCTCTCAAGGAAGGGTAATGAAATAGACAGTTATAGAACTAGATACACTGACTCTAATAGAAGAATATCCTTGAACTCTGACACAAAAAGACTTTCTAAGTAGAATACCAAAAACATATGCGCTAAGAACAAAAACTAATGAGACTTCATAAAACTGAAAATCTTCTGTATCACAAAGAACACCATCATTTTGACTAAGCACAAAGCTACAAAACAGAAAGAGATTTTTACCAAATACATATCTGATACAGAGCTAATGTCCAAAATATAGAAAGAACTAAAAGAGAATTAGAAGTCAAGGAAATAACCCAATTAAAAAATGGGATACAGATTTAAACAGAGAATTATGTTTTTTCTTTCTTTTTTTATTAATTTATTCATATTACATCTCAATTGTTAGCCCTTCCCTTGTATCTTTCTATTCCTCCCTCCCTCCCACTTCTCCCCTTCTCCCTTCCCCTATGTCTGTGATTGAGGGAGACCTCCTCCCCTATATATGCTCTTAGAGTATCAAGTCTCTTCTTGGTAGCCTGCTATCCTTCCTCTGAGTGCGGCCAGGCCTCCCCATCCAGGGGACGTGGTCAGAAAAGAGGCACCAGAGTCCGTGTGAGAGTCAGATCTCCCTCTCCATTCTTCCATGTTACTCTCTCCTAAAGTCTCAATAGGATGTCCTCTCCTCTGACCCACTTTCCTGGTGAGTAAAGTTTTTCATGGGACATATCCCTTGGACTAGTGTCTCGATATAAGTGAGTATATACCGTTTGTCTCTTTTTGCTTCTGGGTGAACTCCTCATTATGATAATTTCTAGATCAATCCATTTGTCCACAAATTTTGGGAATTCCTTGTTTTTAATAGCTGAGTAGTATTCCATAGTGTAAATGTACCACAGTTTCTTAGTCCATTCTTCCACTGAGGGACACTTAGGCTGTTTCCATGATCTGGCTATTATGAATAAAGCAGCTATGAACATGGTTGAGCATATGTCCCTGTAGTGTGGTAGGGCATTTTCTGGGTATATTCCAAGGAGTGGAATAACTGGGTTCTGAGGAAGCCCTATTCCCATTTTTCTGAGATAGCACCAGATAGATTTCCAAAGTGGCTGTACTAGTTTGCATTCCCACCAGCAATGAAGGAGTGTTCCTCTTTCTCCAGAGCCTCGCAAGCATGTGGTGTCATTGAGTTTTTGATCTTAGCCATTCTGATGGATGTAAGATGGAATCTCAGTGTCGTTTTGATTTGCATTTCTCGGATGACTAATGAGGACGAGCATTTCTTTAAGTGTTTCTCGGCCATTTCATATTCCTCTGTTGAGAATTCTCTTAAACAGAGAATTCTTAAGGCAGAAACTCAAATGGTTAAGATGTTAAATAGATGTTCAAGTTCAATATCCTCCATCATCATAGAAATAAATGCAAATCCTAAGATCTTATCTTGCAGCAGTCAGAATGACCAAGGTCAATAAAACAAGTAACAACTCATGCTGACAAGGATGTGGAGTAAGGGAAACACTCATCTGCTGGTAGGAGTGAAAACTTGTACAAGCACTACAGAAGTCACTGTGCCAGTTCCCCAGGAAGATGGAAATCAATCCAGCTTAAGATCCAGATACACCACTCTTGGGCATATACCCAAGTTCACTACATCCTATTATAGAGATACTTGCTTAACCATGTTCATTGCTGCTTTATTCATAACAGCCTAGATGTCTGTCAATGGATGAATGGATAAAGAAAACATGATATATTTACTCAGCTGTTAAAAAAAGGGGTAGGGGAGAAAAAATTAGTTTTGGGTTTTAATTTATTGCAGCACTTTGTTTGTTTTGCTGCCGCGATAGTTGCTGTGTTTAAAACCATTTTATGCTTCCTCGTTTGTCTTTACTACATTACACCAAACAAAGGAGGTATTTTCTTCCTTATATCTAGTGAGCAAAAATATAGATGAATGCACACACTTAGATACTTTTTTGTGCATTACATAGTAAATGGGAAGAAAAGCCAAGGATAAGACCTGTATTCATATAACTCAAGAAAATTGGGACTAGCCTCTGTCTAGGTAAAAGGGGCAGCCAAAAAGCAGCCACTTGACAGCATAAATACAATAATATAGACAACCAAATAATTCTATTCCATGCTCTATGTTGATGAGGAAAATTACATGTAAATTATTCTCAATTTTTTTTATACAAAAAAATGAAAATAAAGTATCAAGAAGTCCATCCCCCCCCCCAAAAAAAAATATGTTGGGGAGGGGGGGAATCATGAAATTTGAAAATAAGTGAATGGAGCTAGAAAAACAATTATCTTGAGTGAAGTATTCCAGTCCCAAAGACAAATATGGTTATATATTCACTTACATGTGGATGTTAGCTGTTAAGTCATTGATATCAAGCTATAACCCATAGAACCACAGAGCTTGAGAAGAGAGGGCTAAGGTGGAGGGACAGATCTCCCAAGGAAGGGAAAACAGAATAGCTAGCTGTGGATGGACAAGTGTGGTGGCAGTAGGGACTGGAAAGAAAGGATCAAATGGGAAAGGATGGAAAAGGGGACAAGCAAGGGAATCTGGGGAGGAACATTTAAAACTAAGGGTTATTTGAAGGGTCATATGGAAATTTAATATATTAGAAACCTCCTACATTACACACATGTATGAAGACAATCTAAATAAAATCACCAAATAACCACTGAGATAGATCCCCAAGTGGGCATCTCTTATCAACAAATGAAGCTTACAGTACCAGGAGTGGATTACACCTAACTGAGTTATTAGCCCAAAAAAGGATCCATAAGAACCCTGAACAATCCAGATTGTTGCCAAGACTACTGGTGGCTCTTCACAAACTGATGTTAAGGCCTTACTGCTGAAGAAAAGATCAATACAACTCATTAAATATGAAGAAGTTGAGCTGGTGTCTACATAGAGCCTTTATGAGCACAGAGCATCTTTAGTACAGGAAGGTACTCTGTACACTACCAAAAGAGAAATGTAAACACCAACCTAGCCACAAACCCTTTGATCTGCAATGGTGTGCTGCCCATAAGATATGCTAGTGCAATGGTGGCACAAAGCTTGTAGAGATAACTAACCAACACCTGATTTGAATTAAGGCACACTCCATGAGACGGAAACCCATACCTAACACTGCTTGGGTGACTAAGAACCTGAGACTAGATAAACCTAGTGTAAAACAAAAATACTACTGTTTTAAAACAAAACAAAACAACAACATGTAGCAATAAAATGACATGACATCCTGCTATTTTCATAATTTGGTGCCATGCTTGGCCATCATCAGAGAACCTTTCTCCTGCAGTAGATAGGAACAATATACAAAGACCCAGACAGTCAGACATTATGCAGAGAGTGAGAGATCTTCACACACTCAGTCATAAATGGGATGTCTCATCAAATCCCTCCCGTCAGGTCTGAAGAGTTAGGTGGAGTAGAGAAGAACAAGAAATCAAGGTCTTCTAGACGTAACAGAGCTGGCACATATGGATTCCCAAAAACCAAAATGTACAGGGTCTGCACCAGATGAGTCCTGGAGCTGAAAGAAGTAGACACTCACCCATCACTAACCCAGAAACTATCTCCAACTGATAGCCCCTTGAACATGAAAAATCAGTTTTCTACAAGGAAATCTCCCTGGGTAAACACTCTTAAGGGTAGGCCCTGTGACTAGCAGTAGATGGTCAACATAAAATGAACTCAATGGTATCTTTGTAGGTTCTTTGTCTCAAAATGTTAAATCAAGATTGCTTTGTTTTGTTTTTCTGCCTTACACGTCCTTTACCTAAGCTATATATTATGGCTTTCAATTTTGTATTTCTATGGGATTCCTGAGTATGTGAATGTGTGTCTCTGCATCTACATGTTTCTTGTGTTTTTTTCTTGCTGTTTTTCTTGTTTGGTTGTTTTACCATATTCCAATTTATTTGTTCCTTATTTATCTTATTTTATTACTATTTCTTAGATACCTGTTTGTTTTCTAAGAAGGGGTACAGATCTGTGTAGGATTGGAGGTGTGGAGAAAGTGGGAGGGGTTGGGGCAGAAGAACCCATAATCAGAATATATTATAAGAAAAAAAATCTATTTTCAATAAAAGAGAAAAAAAGGAGAAATACCTTTCTAAAGAAAACTTTACTTCTCTGTAAGAAGCTGCTATTGCAGTAAAACTATAGCAAACGTGGAGCAACAGCAACATTGTAAATTCTGCTTTTTTATGTTTACTTTTTACTTTTCAAATTAAAATTTAATTATGATTTCCCCTTCTCTTTCTTTCCTCCAGTCTTTCCCATGAACCCCTCCTTGCTCTCTCAAATTCATGTATATACATATTCTAAATATATAGATACAACCTGCTCAATCCAATATAAAGTTAATTGTATGTATGTGATTTCAGAGATGACCACTTGAGATTGGATAAGTATTCTGTTGGCTCTTTATGAGGGAAGACTATTTCTCTTTAGTAGAATGCTGAGAGCAGAGGTAATTAAGTTTTGTAAAGATATATCTAATCAATACCTGAATAGTTGGTTGTTGTCATCAAGGTTTTCCGATCCCCATCTACCTTTGATATCTTCAATCACATGATTCTTAAGAAATTTTCTCAAAAGTTGAATAGTCTGTTGTCTTGTAACTTCAGGACCAAAATTACTATTACTTCTTAATAGATCATAAAGCCAATCTACTGCTTCACCTGCAGTGAAACAATTGCTATATTTTTTTAAATGTTGTCTATGTTTTCTTAAAGGCATTCCTACTCGAAAAGATGTGGTTACTTCATTCCACTGTGAAGAGAAGAAAAATACTTTTTAAAAAACATTATAGCAAAAATGAAATCTCATTGATTTGGGTATGCAGCAAATTCCAGACTAGTTTGGGCTACATAAGGCCCTTTCTCAAAATAATGAAAAGGAATAAATAAAATAATTAGAGAATGAAATTTTCTTTTATTTCAAAGCTAACAATAATGTAAAAATTCTTGAAGAAAAAAAATCACCTATCTGTGCTACATAAGATCTTATATCTCACTGATTTCTTATTAGTAATTCTAGTGCCAATATTTTCTTGTAATAGGCTTTTTTACTAAACATTCATTGGACATCCCACGTAGGAAACTTTGGAGTGAAAAGAGTTATAATGTACCTGTTTCTTAGGCCTTGATAAAGTTTTATCTATTAGAATTTTTTAAAAGTTTAACTAACAATAATCTGCTGGTAACATTTATGCCAGACAGTATGTTTATATTTGGTATTTAATTATAAATCTCAGTTTTATAAAGATATTATGTGGGGCTGGAGAGATGGCTCAGAGGTTAAGGGCACTGACTGCTCCTGCAGAGGTCCTGAGTTCAACTCCCAGCAACCATATGGTGGCTCACAACCATGTATAATGTAATCTGATGCTTTCTTCTGGCCTGCAGGTGCACATGCACCCAGAGCACTGTATACATAATAAAAATAAATCTTTTAAAAAAGATATTATCATCTCATTTTTTCATATAAGGAAAAAAGAAGCACAGATTGATAACTTGACCAAGATCCTATATCTAAATCTGTGGTTCTCAACCTTCCCAATACTACAATCCTTTAATATATAGTTCCTCATGTTGTGGGGATGCCCAACCGTAAAATTACTTCATTGCTACTTCATAATTCTAATTTTGCTACTGTTATGAATTGTAATGTAAATATATGATATGGAGGAGATCTGAAAAACAACCCTCACAGGTCATAACCCATAGGTTGAGAACCGCTGATTTCAACGATCAACATAAACACTCAAACACAGGTTTAAGTGGGCCTGGTAATGCAGGCCTGTAATTCCAGAGGCCGAGGCATGAGTGTTGTTATGTTCAAGCCCTGTGTGCTACAAAGTTCAAAGCCAGCCTAAACAATTTAGTGAAACCCTACCTCAAAAATAAAAGTAGAACTAGTGCCATTAGGTTCTTATCACAAAATAAAACCCAAACAAACAAATGGACAAACAACAGCCGCAAAAGACTAGGTCTAATCAACTCAGGCTAGAATCTGTATTCAATTACTATGCCAAATAAAACTTCTGGCATGCAGCAATTATAATGGCAAAGTGCTTTTAATCCCAGGTACTTAAGTTCAGCATCTCTTATGAAGATCCCTCTAGTGCTGTGTTTGGTGGCTACGGTTGGTGGATCTCTGTGGATACAAGGCCAACCTGAACTGCATGGTGAGTACCAGAACAGCCTAGAGCACATAGAAAGGCCTCCCTCAAAATAAATAAGTAAATAAATAGATGAATGAATAAATAAATGGAGCCTTATAATGAACATAGAATAGATAAACGATAAACTAGTAAAATGAATTTATTGCACATTTAATGAACCTATGAATATTTACGTGAAAAAATTATTCTGAGCCGCCCTCAAATCAGTCGAATGTCTAGATTTGTGACATTAACCATAGAACATAAAGGAGGTAGCAGACAATGAATACATCACTTTTTAATAGATAAAGATGTTAGAAATCAGTTTACTAACTGCATTATCAGACAACTAATCATATTACTAGTGTGTCACATGTCTTACCCTGGCATCACAATCCTGAACTTACAGCTGAGAAACAGTAATTATCACTCTTTTCTTACCAAACCTCCCACTGCTTATACTCAAGAAACTTTTTTGAACTTCACTCCCCACTGTGCTGAGCCTACAGTAGTAAAGTGACATGAGACTCTGCACTCAAAGACACCACGGAGCATTTTTGAAATGTGGTAGATTGACAAGGTCCTGGAGCGAAACATTTAGGATATGCTCAAGCTTTCCTTCTTGTTTATTAACCTTTGTTTGTTTTTCCTTCTCTGTAGTACAACATCCTTATACTAACACTTACCCTGTGGTGACATTTGTGTGAAGTATTTGTGAGCACTTGGCAACTTTTTTAGTGTGCTTGTGCTGCTTTTATCTAAGATAGTAAAATTTTAATGTGACAGAGCTACCTCATAGCGATACATTGCAAAGCTAATTTTTATCTTTTATGTTGATAAACATAACCAACTTCTTGTTGAGCAGTAGAATATATGTTAAGATCCCCATGCCAGAAAAAGGTTCATTTTCTAGTCCTTTCATTTACCATTTACATGGCTTTAGGAGAGTTCCTTCTTTGAGCTTTGTTTTCCACATTGGTAAAGCAGGACAGACACTTGTGAGAGGATAACTGGCTTCTTATTCCACAGGTTACCACACATTCTCACACACAGTATGTATTTTTAGTAAGTCTCTTCAGGAAGGAATGTGTTGTACCTTTATACCAATGTGGAAGCTGAGGCTACCGGAGTCTCTTAATGTCACATAACCACAAGCATACTACTCCATAAGATAGAAAAATCTAAATACACAGCCCCAGTGACTGCTAAAAGTCGTTTCTAAAGTTACTTTGGGTTTAGGATCTTTTCTAATGCTACTTACAAATTCTACAGAGTCAATAAACCAAAGTGTCATACCTGGGATTCCGGACTTGAAACTTGAATTTCTAATTTTGAGAGGCAGCAAATCACACTTAAAAAGTGGCTAAGACAGATATTTGAGAGTCAGGGGGGAGAAAGACACCTGAGGAGCTGTCTTGCAGAGTCAGAACGTGGTGCCGCTTTGGGGCACTGCATTTGGATCTGAGCGGAGACCAGAGTGGAGTGCAACTCAAAGACAAGGACAGGAGATGTGCCATTAGCTTCCCCCAACACAAATCTTGGCACTTTGGGTCCCCCTGGATACCAGATCCCGGGCTCCTCATGGAATCTAGCAGCTGTGAGTACTCTCAAGAAACCTAAGTCATTCATACACCCAGGTCCTCCAGGGTCCCTCGGGAAACCTAGGTCTCCGGTCCCTCTCCTCCACGCTCTTACCAGCTTGGTGGCCCGGTAAGGCCCAAGAGGAGCACCCTGACCCTCCATGCGGTCAGTGCGGAGCTGAGTCCATGGAAGCGGCGGAAACAGCGCAGTAGCAGGAATCCTTGTAGCCGGGTGTTAGTTTCTGAACAACTGCCGCGCTGTTGATTTGAATATCTAGCAGCAAAGCTGATTGGAGGCGTCATTGAATCACATGATACTGCGAGGTGGAGGCCGGGGAGGAGGAAAGGCGCTGTGACGTGAGCAGGGCGGTATGCCGCGAGTCTACAGCGCCTCCACCGCAAAGGGGTTCTTTCTTCCTGACTCTAGGGGCTTTTCAGCAGTGCTAATATAAACCAGGCAGGGTTTATAAGGAACTGCAGTGGAGCATAAGCCGATCTTCCTAAGTACACACACCGTGGGACTTGAGAAAGATATAAAACTTGTTTTCCTTAAAATCTACTGTGATATCAGTAGATGCCTGCTTATGTTTAAACCCCACACTTAAAACACCACTGGGGTCTTTTAAAATGCATCTGCAACAAGCATCATTTGTCAAATGACAGAAACTAAGGTGAACTGAGAGTTGGAGGGATGTGCATAAAGTCTCCGAACTCCTTCCCAGATTTCAAACTTCATACTTTAATAAGCAATTAAGCAATTTAAAATAAGCAATAAGAACACTGTCACCATTCTGTAACTATTTGGTCGTAGGAATTTTTCAGCACAACAACTGAGAGACGTTACTTTAGTCAGACTATCCTGAGCTAAACTACTTCAATCTTCTTGAGACCAGCTGTGTGGGCTTGCAAAAGATCACCACAGCTGGGCTTCTTGTTGACATCCCCCAGAGAAGAAATGGGTGGGGAGGGTCACTGGACTCTAACTTGAGTGCCCAGTCACTCCTTCCAGCTGATTGTATACAATTCTGTCTTAACTGTACTTTCAAAAGACCTGTGCCCAATTTCTAGTGTCTCTCTGGTTCTTACTTAGGAACCAAGATGCCAGCTCTCAGCTAATGTTCCAGTACCCTGTCTGTCTTCCTGCTACCATGCTCCCAACTATGACAGTATTAAACTCTAAGCCTTTGAAACCATAAATCAAAAATAAACTTTCTTTTATAAGTTGCCTTGGTCTTGGTGTCTTATCAAAACAATAGAAAAACTAACAAAGAAGTATGTAAAATTTTTGTTTTGGTTGGGTTTTGTAGTACCTTAATATTACTTTGTTTTAGTCTCTTTTTTGGCATATCTTCTTTTTGGATATTCCTAATTTTATACATGTACACTTAATACATTTTGATAAATTCATTCCATAGTTAATATGTATCTTTATTTTATTTCTATATATCTATTCCTATCAAATAATTTCCATTTACATCTTCATTATACCTGCTTTTGCTTTTCATAAGAAATCTTTTGTCTTTTCTCCTCTAGTGGAGAAGTAAAAGAATTGAGGACTGTAGAAAATATGATCCTTGGGTCATATGATATTCTATTTACCTTTAAGCTGTAATACAAATATTTTTTAATTAGCTTTCAAGTTTGTCTAGTCAGAGGTCATCTGCAGGGAGTGAAATTCATTAATGAATTTCAGACAGTGCAAATGAAAAATATTCATATAACCAAATGTCTGTATTTTGCCTTACTTAATAGGATTTTTATGTTTTACGTTTATTGCTATTTAAAAATTAGTTGCTTTGACAGGTCCATGCCTTAAATCCTAGCACTTGGGAGGCAGAGGTAGGCAGATCTCTGAGTTTGAGGACAATCTGGTCTACGAGTGAGTTCCAGGACAGCCAAGGCCACACAGAGGAACCTTGTTCCCCCCGAAACAAATAACCACCAGGCAGCCTCCAACCACCCCCAAAACCTGTTGTCTTTAGTTATACCATTATTATAGGCCCAAGATAGGGTACGCATGTGAGGTGAGTTCACATCTCAGTAAAAATTTGTTTGACTTGCTCTTCCACCTGTAGTGTTTTTCTACCTATCACCTTCTTTATCTACATATAACAATGACATAGAAAGAATTTGCACAGAGTTGTGAGAACTTTATGAAAGATTTGTTGTTGTAGATGAGAAAAGACCAGAGAAAAGTCTGGAAATTATCCTATAAGATAGAAATTCAAAAAAAAAAAAAAAAAAAAAAGGAACATTCTCTCACAAAGTAGTTCACATTTATTTATAATTTCACAGTGTCTGTTTTCTTGTCCACATTTATTTGCAATACACAGATTTTCTTTGAGCTTCTACTTCTTTTACACTTGGCCATGAGCACTTATTATATATACACATATATTAACATACATACATATGTATACACACACATATATACTTATATAAATACACTTATATTTGTATTTATATTGTATATGGCCTGTTATCATTTACTGCTTTCTTAGCTTAATGAAAAGAGGATTTATTGGAAACTTGGAAGGACATCAATCTGGGATGACTGGGTCTGTAAAGGTTTACTCTACACAAAAATTTGTCTCTTTTAGAAGTTTTTCTTTCAATTGTCCTAAATTTACACTGGGTATACACTCAGATTTTATGTAAGTTGTGAAGTAAATAAATGGATGGCATATTTAATTAATCACTATGAAAACCTTCATGAACTATGTGGAATGTACACAAAAGCCATGAAGACTTTCTTTTTGGTGGGGGTTTGCTTAAGAAGGAAACATCAGAGCTTATTATGATTTAGAATAAGCCACATGGAGAAAGAGTGCTTAATGAGGAGATTAAACAGAATCGTGAAGCCATGCTGGGATGGAATATGTAGGAAATTTCAATATAGCTAATGTGCTGTTAAAAGAAAGGAAGAATGATATGAATTTGTGCAGGCAAAGCATTACAGTTTAGGTTACTTTCCTGCTTAGAGTTTCACTTTCTCTTCCTGTTAATCTTGATTCTGATTTTGATAATCACTTTTTTCTAGATGGCTTCCGTATGCATGGAGACCTTTATGTCTAGTTTTAGCTTTCTATAGTTTATTCTTCATAAAGCATCTAGTGAATTTCCTACCAGACAATTCCCCTTATTATTCCTCTTTTTGTTATAGTATGCATTTATATTATATAAAAATGTATAAATAATCTATATAAATAATATAGACATAAATTGCAGACAAGATACTATTTTAATTCTTGTTTTCAGAGATCAAATGAATTTTACAGAAGTGTTGAGGACAAGAAGAGCCTATTATATATATACAGAGACATTCGATGTTTCTGTTTACCTTTTTAAAAATGTATTTACCCCTACTTGGGAATATTTCATCTTCATTTCTAAAAGAGGTTTTCTGTGAGTATAAAGTTCTAGGCTGAAATGATTTTTTTCCTCAGGACTGTATAAATATTATCTCACTTCCTTCTGACTCAGTGAGGCAGCTGTAATCATCTGGGTAGATGTTTCCCTAGACGTGGCACAGCATTTGTTTTGAGCTCCTTCAATGATCTTTCCTTGTGCATAGTTTTCAGTAGTTGGAAAATGATAGTTCTGAATGTGTATTTTTTGTTGTTTAGATTATATGCATTTCTTTAATCTAAAATGTATGTCTTTTCTCCAAATGCATTTTTTTAAAATTTTATTTGCTCAATGAGTTTTTTTAAAATGCGATTTCTCAAAAGTTTTATCAATGTTCTCATATCTTTGGCTAAGATTAGGATAATACCAAAATTAATCCTGTTTTATAGCTCTATGAGTTCCAGAGATTTTGCTTAAATTAAAAATATGTTTTACACAGTTTTTTCCTGGCCAATGATCTCTATTAGTTAGTTTTCTTCATATCTTTGCAAAATACCTGATAAGATCAACTTACAGAAGCATTTATATTTTTTCATAGTTTGGATGTATAGTCTGTCATGACAGAGATCATGGCCACAGGAGCATTAGGCAATTGGCCATAATACATCTACAATCAGAAAAAAAGAGAGGTGAATTCTGGTGTTCATCTGACAGCTGGATCTCTCTCCCTCATTCCCTCCCTCCTCCTTCTCTCTTTCCTTTTCCAGCACATGATCTCAGCCCATGGGGATAGCACCATGCACATTCAGGATGGGGCTTCCATATTCAGTTAAATCTGGAAATAGTCTAATGAACGTGCTCAGAGATGAAGGTCATGACTTCATGATTTTAAAGTCTGTCAAGATTAACCATTACTTTACTAAGCTTCTGTTGTGTAACATTATACCTGGGAAGAAATTGAATGATTAAGGAAGCATAACTGAAGTTGCTTAGATTTTAATGCTTGTATCGTTACCAACTATAATGTTGAGACATACACATGTGGCCTATAATATCTATGTGTCTATGAAAGATTTTATTGCTCTCTTATACATGTTCATAAATGCTGTGCCAGGAGTGAAGAGCTATGACTTTCAGTGAAGTACTGTACTCTTCTCGAAGTCTTCTTCTGACTGCTGTTCATGGAAAGTTAGATTGTTTGATCATATAAGAGCAAATGAAATTTGTGCCTCTGGAAGTTCTTATGTGTATTTGTGGCTTAGTGGTGGTTTGGGAAAGTGTTGGAGAAATATATATTCTTGGTTTATATTTGTATAGGTCTAAATGATTTTTACAAAACATTACAATTTAAGGAGTTTCTGTGTTGTGAAATTAAGGACTCAGCAGAGAAAAAAGAGAGAACCAAATTTACATTGCAGTTGTGGCAGGAGACTTAATACAAAGCTGTAAGAGTAACTGCTGCTCCCACAGACCAGCTCCAGGGTCAGTGAAGATGAAAGAAGACAGATGGATCTTCAGTAGGGAGAACTGAATAGGCAGCAAACAGCTTGTTATGGTAAACCAACCATTGATTGAACAACTAGCTAGAGAAACTAGTTGTTGGGGAGAGGTTGAGGAATGGAGGGAAAAAAATAGTTGGAGACCCAGGCATATGTGGTACTGGCTGAAGGAGAATTTTATTTTCTGCCTCTCTCATGTGCTTACTACCTATGTGTCTCTCATGTGCTTACTACCTATGTGTCTCTGTTTCTGTCTTGCTTGCTGTTATTTTCTGCCTCTTTCAGATGCTTACTACCTATGTGTCCCTGTTTCTGTCTTGCTTGCTGTCTGTCTGACTCTTCTTGTCATTCTCTTACTTTCCTGTCTCCCTTCTTGTTCGTTGTCATCCATCTTTCTATCTCTCTTCTTGTTTGTTGTCATCCATCTCTCTATCTCTCTTCTTGCTCGCTGCTCCTCATCTATCTTTCTCTCTTGCTGTTCTGTCTCACCCTAGCATACTGTCTCATGTCTGTTACTTTCTTGCTTTTCTCCTTGACAACCTCAGTATTTTATTTAATGTGAAATTCATTTTTTTTCTTACAGATTACATCATGATTTTTCTCATCTTTTACCATTAGCAGGGCATTAAAAAATCAATAAAGCAAGAGACAAGTCTAACAAGGAAATACAAACATTTCTGTGTGGCCTACAATAAAGCATACAGCAAAAATCAATCAATTTCCAAGCAGTGGTCAGCATAACCTGAATATTGTTTCTTAAACAGTACTTGGGAAAGTTTAATCATATATTTCCCCAGGCTAAAGCCCTTGTGTTTACAAGATCGTCATAGCAACATGGCTTGAGCTAAATGTTCTCTAATAAAGAAGAAAACTTGACTTACTCCTAGTCCCAAACCAACAGGCGTGCTATCCAAGCCTAGGCTAAGTACCAAGGGGTCCTTTATTGTAAAGTATCTGTGAGGCATGATGTTCCAAGCCCACCTTCTATTGCTCTCAAAGAAGATTCTAAAGAAACTTTTCTACAGATAACAGTATCTAGACAGGCACTGTCATGTCAAGGTCTTAACTTTTTTTCATACAGTTTCGGCTTGGGTGCTCACAGTCAAAGCAAAAACTTTATCATTGTCTCAAGCCTTTGGCCAGATGCCCTCTTTCAACATTCTCTGTGGGAGAAAGTTGTCCCTGTATGAGTTTCCTTAAGGCTGAAAAATAAAGAGAAAAGAGAGTTTTAGGGGAGAAAAGGCAGATTTTTTTAAACAAAATTACACCTGTACCATATACAATATTTAAGGGCAGTGGTGATCTACTGAAGATCTTTGGAACTTTGTCAAGCCTCCACAGCTGTTCTGGATGTCTAGAGGTCATGCTGGACAGTTAGAGGTCTCTGGAACTTTGTCAAGCAAAGTTTATGACTTATCCTCATGTCGGTGACAAATAATCATGATTAATGGTCTGAAATAATAAAGATGACTCTTTCTTACTCCCAAAAGAGTTTCTGTTCTGTTTCACAATCACTAAGCAGCTTAGTTTTAATTCTTCATGTCTTTATATCAATATAGAAAATACAATAACTTTAACTTTATTAACTTCATTAGCTTTAGCTCTGATTTTTATTTTATTTTCCCATATAGTGTATAGTGGGTTTAGGTTTGGTTTTCTTTCCCAATTATTATTATTTTTTTTTTGTCCCTGATAATATAGTAAGTAGTAGATTAAAAAAACAAAAATTCCAGAAATTTTTGGTGACATTTCTATTAAAAGCATGAAAAATTATGGGAACTAAATCAAGGAAACAGTTAAGCTATTAATTGTAACAAAGTCATAAAATAAGGCCTTATTATTACATTTCTGAAATGCATATATAAAAATTTAAAAATATTTAATAAAAAAAGAAAGAAAGAGAAACTTCCATGACCCACAGCACAGATATAATACACACCTGAACAAATTAGGCTATGAAAACTGGCATTTTATTTTTAATGCTCTGTGTTGATCAAATACCACTAAATGTATGCTGAAATTTGTTATAATAAATGCTTTGGAAATGAAAAATAAAAACAAAACAAAAGGAAAAAATATCTGTGAAAATAAAAAGAGCTTTTCCTTGGTAGAAGATAAGGATATGTCCATCAGGCCAGAAAGTTTCTTAGAATCAATTATTGAATTGATAAGTTATACCACATCAGATATAGTCAAAAAGCCAGTAGAACTCAAACCATATAAAGTTGACTAGCTCTCGTTGTTCGTCAAGTCTTTGTGACAGCTGTATCTTAATGGATGAAGATGTGCTTGTCTTGTGCAAGGCTCTGAGTCTGACTCCCAGAACAAGGGGGAAAAAGTGTAGACCTGTCCGTGGCCAGCAAGGCTGTCTCAGTATCTAAGGATATATTGCAAAGCTCTGAGTAGGGACAAAGTAGGGGACTCTAGGCTTCTGAGCACAAGTACTGCAAACAAAGCACCTCTCATTACATTATTAAAACAAGCAAAACATCATACTAAGCTTAGGCAAATACAGGTGCAATGTTACATCATATCACCTTTTGTCATGTGAAGAGGCAAGAAAATTCCTCCAATGCCTTTGCTTTTCCCACAGAAATAATGTGGTCATGCCAGGACATTTGCTTCAAATCCTTGATTTAAATGTTTTCACTTATAGTTGATGCAATTTTTAGAAGGTCTTTCATTGTGGTGTTTAAACACACTGGGAGAACCCAAAGAGTTAAGCTCAATTCAAACTTATATTAAGTGAATTTATTTTTATTGCTACTAGAAGGACAGCAGCCTTAGAGTCAAACAGTGTGCCATGCCTAAACCCTTTCTTTGTCTGTCTTTCGACAACCCACCAACTTACTTTGATTTCTATACTTGTTAGCTTCTCTTCTGACTTGGGCCAAGCTTTGGGGAGAGCAATGTAATGCTATACATTTTCCTACAGGAATTATGAGTAGATTCTTTAATATTCTATATCTTTTACATAAAAGTCTTGTTTCAAGATTAAAGTCTAGTCTTACATGTTTTAAGACATCTGCCTTTAAACTCTTTTTACAACTCTTTAAAGTATAATTACAGCAGTGTGTATTTAGCTTGTTAAAGCAGTTGCTTCTAGGCCTCTTATTTAGCATCTGCTTCCTCTGTTAGGGAGCACAGAGGGTGAGGTGGGGAAAGGGAGGAGTAAGAAGATAAAAGACAGCCGGGAGTGGTGGCGCACGTCTTTAATCCCAGCACTCGGGAGGCAGAGGCAGGCGGATAGCTGTGATTCGAGGCCAGCCTGGTCTACAAAGTGAGTCCAGGATGGCCAAGGCTACACAGAGAAACCCTGTCTTAAACTCCACCCCCCAAAAAAAGAAGGAGATAAAAGACAAATCTTGCCTGTTTGCGTTGGTTGCTGGAATAGCTGTTGGTGACACTACTGGCTTAACTATCATATTTGCAGTGGAAGCCCTGAAGCAATTTCCTGCTAACACTCTGGACTTGGCTTTAGCTCTGGCCTGGTATTTTCCACTTAAATAGGAGCTTAGCATAGATCTTGCTTTTTCCCACAGCATCTTGTTGCTTGGCCCATCTTGGGAGAACTTCCTGCAAAATAGCTCAAGTCCAGGTACCTTTTGAGGTATCATCTTACCTTTATCATGAAAGTGTAGTTTCCTGTTCTTCATGCTGCCATTGTCTTTCCCCAGACTCCTGGTATCTTGGGACAGATTAGTGAGTATGTGGGTAATGCAAATATTATTTTATCTTTTTGTTGTAGAAACCCTTCTTTTATTTCTATGGTTTCTGGAGCTATCCCATTCCTGATGAGGTTTGCAGAGTTCTGTTGAGAAAGGAGGAAACTTCATTTCTCTTGTACACTGTATGTCCAGGAAGCTCATTCATTTTTTTTTTCATTCATTTTTTTTTTATCTTGCAGTTTTTTCTTTGTTTTGACTGTCAGAAGAGAGTGGGTGATAGAGAAGAATGTTGCTTTTGTGCCTATCATTAAGTCCCCAAACTAAGTGTCTGACGCCTACATAGATGTGTGTCTGTTTAAATTGCAAATAGGTTGCATATTCTGTATGTAATTTTGTGCAATATTTCCTGAAAAGTGCATAAAACTCTACATAAAAATTCAGTTATGTGTTACTAACTATTGATACCATAAATACAGGACCATTATTCTCCTGTTCTCTAATACATTTTTTGCAAATTAAGTATTTAATGAAATTTTGTTGAGTGAATGAACAAAAATCTAAATGTAATGTAAAGACAATCTGATCCTAAATTCTGTGGTTCACAGTGGACAGAGAAACCACAATCATGAATACCTTAATATTTTATAAAGTGCTTAAGTTTCTCCTTTTGATACCATTGTGTTTATTACGTAGGCTCCTATACTCTTATGTTTTAACTTTCTACTTACTGGTTAAATAATCATCTTATGAGAACTAGAAAATAAAATTTAAAACCTACTATGTTTCTATTGAGTTCTGGTGAACAGTGATGACTATGAAACTATTTCAGGTCTACACAGAATTATTAAAAGGTGCAGTCCAACAAAATATTTTAATATATTCATTCTTTTCCAAATCACATTGCACACTTAAGTGATTTTATTTAAGGGTTATACTTATGTACTTATTCATTTTTTTCCTCAGACACAGTCTACTTGTATATCCCTGGATGTTCTGGAACTCACTATGTAGATCAGGCTGTCCTGGAACTCAGAGAGTTCCATCTAGGTCGGCCTCTCAAGTGCTGGAATTAAAGGTGTGCCACAACCATGCTGGGGTATACTTATTTTAATACATCTGATTCTTATTATATAGATTATCTAGAGTCATATGTAGAATTTATGACATCTTAAAAGGATTCATATCTTCCAAATTGTATAGCATTAAGGCCTCATATTTCCTATAGGCTCTAGTAGGCAGTATGTTTGCTCAGTAAGTACTGATTGGGCTTGTTTCTAATTTTATGGTGACTTGGTACCCAGAGGATTTGGAGTCAAATGTCTTCTAATAGTAAGGAATTAGTTATAAATTTTCTTTTCAAGATTGAGAGATGGAGTGTACATTTGGAACCTAATGAATGAAATATGTTTATTGTATGCCAACTCTGATGATCTGCCCAGATGAAAGGTCCTGCATGAAGTGTTCAGATTTTTTTATTCAGATATCTTGTTATTTAAATAAAAAGTATATGAAACAGAATGGTTTTGAAAAGAGGCCCAACAAGGTAATGTAGATTGATTGCTACATAGAGAGGGATTTCAAGAGAATTGATATATCCCAGGAAGGAAAATGTTAATATTCTCAAGTATAGGTGCCATAAACTGTTGAACATAAGCAAGATGCATATAGACTCACAGGGACTAAAGTGGCAAGCACTGGATCTGCATGGGTCTGAATGAGGTCCTCTGCATATATGCTGTGGCTGTTAGCTTGGTGTTTTTGTGGGACATTGGTGTGTCTATGACTCTTTTGCCTTATCTTGGGACTCTTCTTCCTATTGGAATGTCTTGTCCAACCTTGGTGTAAGGTCTTTTGTCTTGTCTTATTGTATTTTATTTTGTTGTGTTTGGTTGTTGTTTCTTGGAGGCCTGCTCTCTTCTGTTTTTTTTTTTTTTTTTTTTTTTTTGAGACAGGGTTTCTCTGTGTAGCCTTGGCTATCCTGGACTCACTTTGTAGACCAGGCTGGCCTCGAACTCACAGCGATCCACCTGCCTCTGCCTCCCGAGTGCTGGGATTAAAGGCCTGGGCCTGCTCTCTTCTGAAGGGAGATGGAGGAGTGGATCTGGAGGAGAGGGGAGATCAGGGAGCGCTGGGAAGAGTGGAAAGAGGAGAAACTGTGGTCGGGATGTGTTCTATGAGAGAGGTATCTGTTTTCAAAGAAAGAAAGAAAGAAGAAGAAAGGAAGGAAGGGAGGGAGGAAAGGAAGGAAAGAAGGTAAGGAAGGACCAAAGGAAGGAAGGAAGGAAGGGAGGAAGGAAGGGAGGAAGGAAGGGAAGAAGGAAGGAAGGAGAGAAGGAAGGAAGGGTGAGTCAACACAATCTTGTTCTCCCCATGGGCTCAGGCTAAGGAGGGATGGTTTGTGGTACTGGAAGTTATGACTATCATAGTATCTGGAGTCCCACATTTTTCAGAGGGATAACATGAGCTTGTAAAGGGGAAGTTGGATGATGAGACAGGTTGGAACCACTGCAAGGAGGCAAAAAGTTTAACAAATCCTGGCCCCTTACTCTGTACCCCATTTAAAGTATACTTACGGAAGCTTATTCGTAAATAGTGCATCAGAAGGCTTCAAGGCCAGAATGTTAAAGTCCCAGCAACCACGAGGTGGCTCACAACCATCTCTAAGGAGATCTAGCGCCCTCTTCTGGCTTTCAGCCATACATGCAGGCAGAATACATATACTAAACGAACAAATGAATAAATCTTTTTTTTTTTAAGTTCTGAGATATGAGATAGCAGCTCAATAAGTATACACTAATATCATTTTGAGCATTTTATTTAGGCATCTTCAGCTTTCACTATCAGAAGATATACATATTATTTGGTTCAGGAAACTGTTGTTTGCAAAACTAGAAGCCCTCAAAAAATTTTAGGTAATTAGAATTATGTTTACTACTATCTAAAAATAATCACATATTTGTTTTTCTACTTGTTTGATAATCTTTAGCAGTTTGTTATTAATAAACATGGTTATTTCTAAGGCTAAGATTTAATTTTTTATTTACTTAACAGGAAATCATGCTGAGTTATATTCTGTGGAACAATGAGAGGGCTTAGATCACAGAGACTTCAGGAGCGACTACAAGTAGATAAAATTTTATGTCTTCTTAAAAAAAGAATTGTTTATTTTTGCATTATGTATATGAGGTTTTTGCCTGCATATATGCTTGTACATCACATGTGTGCAATACCCTCAGAAGTCAGAAGAAGATGTCAGACCTTCCAGGAACTGGAGCTACAGATGGTTGTTAAGCATCATATAGGTACGAAGAACAGAATCCGTGTCCTCAGCAAGAGAAACAGGTATTCTTAGTCACTGAACCAGCTATCCAATTCCGTAATGACATTTCTTTCAGTATCTGCTTTAAGACCTGTGGCTGGGGTACAGTTGCTCATATGTTTTCCTCCTTCCCACTTTGCTTTTTCCCCTTTCCTTTCCTTCTTTCCTTTTCTATTCTATTCTTTCCTTTCCTTTGATTTACCTTCCATTACCTTTCTCTCTCTTTTTCTTTTCCATTCTTTCTTTATTTCCTTCTTTCTTTCTATTTTGGTTTCCTCCTTTGTAGCCCACTCTTAGTTCTTAGTCCAGACAAAACCAAGCTTGAGGTTGGATTTGGACCCTCAGCTATTGCTCTAAACCATAATTATAGTCCAAAAAGAAATTTGAAAGGACTTTAAAATTTTTCATTAAACTGTATTTAAAATTTTCAGTAACCCTCTTATGTTTTAGAAAGAAGGTAAAGTATTCAGAGTCAAAGACAGTGTGCAATGACAGTATGACAAATAATTATAGAATCAACAAAGAAGCTTATAGGCATCAGTCAAGTTGCAGATTACACATGAGTGTTGTTACTTAATTCTTCACAGCATACAGGTAACTTTATAAATGATCAAACACATATAAAGGGTAATATTACTAACTTAAGATTTGGTGCGATGGTTGAAGTTCAAAGTTGTATTTTTGTGGCTGTGTACCCTCTGTGTGATTTATTACATCACGATCTATATATTGGAATGGGTACACTCTATACCTTAGCACACACTGTAAACAGATTACAAATTGTACTCTGATAGTATCTGATGAAATTCCTAAAAAGAAAGGGAATTTAGCAGGTATTTACCAAACTACAGAAATGCAAATAAATTTGAACTCCTTAGAAATATTGTTAACTAATACATTATCTCTTTAATAACATTTTCCTTTTGAAATATATAATATTTAAAAGGTTCCAAAGTTCTTATCTCACTGAAGAAATAGATTTTTATAAACCTTGTTTCATGTCTTCATATAAATACACTTAAACTCTGAATGTATCCACATTTTTTTTTTTCTCTACCAAGCAGCAGGAAGTAAAGCAAGGACCTGAAATGTACCTGCTTGATGAAGCTGAGTTCCACTGGGCTTCCATACAATCCTAGCTCATGGCTGTTGCTAGTTTGCCTTCTGTGTTTTTCTTTGCCAAGACAACATTTTCCTTCATTCCAGTGAACATCCAGCTGGCCTCACTGTTCTCATATAACTTTTATCATCAAGTTATTATTCCAAAATGTGCATCTATACTTTTTAAATCCAAATATAATGTTCCCCGTACTTTTATTCAGTTGCCAGTAAGCTATTTAATTTAGATGCTCCAAATTTTTTGCTTAAATTTTAATATAGGCATTACATATACATATGTATATATATGTGTATAAACATATACATGTTGGATGAATGACTCAAACAGATTAACATATCTGTAACCTGGTATACCTATTTTTATGGTAAGATATATAAAATCAATCCACTTAGTTATTTTGATGCGTATAATGATTTTTTGACTATAGTCATCCTCTGTGTAATATATTGCAGGTCATAATCTTATGCCTGACTGAAACTTGTTATCTTTTTATCAGTAGCTAAACTCTGCTTATTACAAACTCTGGAAACTCTAATTCCATTCTCTTTATCTGACCTCAGCCTTTTAAGTTTCTCCATATAAGTCAGATAATATTGTATGTGTGGCTTATCTTACTTAGTAAATTCTCCTGTAATTGGTTCATATGTCATAGGACATAATTTTAAAATTTAAAGATAAGTAGAGGGCTGGAGAGATGGCTCAGAGGTAAAGACCACTGGCTGTTCTTCCAGGGTTCAGTTCCCAGGAACCACATGGTGACTTACAGCCATCTATAATGAGATCTGGTGCCCTCTCCTGGCCTGCAGACACACATGCAGACAGGACACTATACATAATGAATAAATCTTTAATAAAAAATGATAAGTAGAATTCTATTGTGTGTATAAATATGCTTTTTAAGAATTAGTTCATCTACTGTTGGACTCCTGTCAGTTACACCTTTGGGCTATCGTCAAAAACGCTGCAATGAAGATGGAATTAGATATCTTTTTAGCATACCGACTTTCATTCATATACACCTAGAAGTTAAATTGCTGAATCATGTACTAGTTCTTGTTTCAGTTTTCTGAAAATTTTCTACATTGTTTTGCTAAGGGCTGTTTTAATTTACACTTATGCCAACACTTTATCTTTTATCTTTCTTGATTTCGATCAAAATCATTTTGCAGTTGTGAAATAATACTTTGTATTTTTTACCTTAAGTTTTTCTAGTAGTGAGAAAATAAAAGACGCATGTCTTTCTTTTGGCAAATGTTTGCTCAGTTCTTTGCCTACTTTTAATTGGATTATTTACTACATCATTATATTGTTGCTTGAATTATATATACATTTCTAGTAATAGCTCTTTATAAGATATATAGTTGACAATTCGCTTCCTATAAGGTAGCTATAGATTACTTTTCTAGATGTTAAAATTTTATTTTAGGTAATTTATAAAAAATCCTTGTTAAAACAATACAGTAAAGTCAAGATAAGAAAGGAACATAAGAAGAAGGAAAAAACCAAACTAAATAGGAATTACTGGGGTAGAATATGTTGATTACAAGAATTAGTTCTGACTTTTTAATCAGTTATGCAGAGTGGGAAACATCAATGCAAGTATTTAAGAGCTAAAAGAAAACCATATTTATAAGTGTATAAAGTAGAGCTGTCTTTTTAAATATTAATCAACCAGAACAATGACAAAATACATGCAGTATATTTTATCCTCTTTAAAGGGCGCTATTATGGGCAGAAGGAACAAGGGGTTAATGGAAAGGGGAATAAAGGAGGAGATGCTACAAAAACACCTTCCCCATCCCTGGGGAATCGTTTTCATGGTACTCATGGACACGCTCATAGGAGGAAGGCAGCAAACAGTCCTAATCAGCTAGGGTACCCATAAACTACATCAACAACCAACGAGGCACAATAACAGCAATGGTGCAAATAGTGCATGCAACTGCTCTCTAATTGGACTTAAGACCCACTCCTCTCAGGGCACAATGACATACACCTGAGATTTCAGCACTCTGGGAGGCAGAGGCAGGTGGATTTCTGTGGGTTCGAGGCTGGCCTGGTCTACTAAGTGAGTCCAGGACAGCCAAGACTACACAGAGAAACCCTGTCTTGAAAACAAAACAAACAAACAAACAAAAAACCCAAAACAATAAGTCACTGATTTATACTTATTCTGAGTTTTTAATGTAGGCACTTAAAGCCATAAATTTCCCTCTTAGAAAATTTTTTTTTTACTGGCACAAGATATTTCTTTTTTTTCCAAAATAATTTTTTTATTAATTTATTCTTGTTACATCTCAATGGTTATCCCATCCCTTGTATCCTCCCATTCCTCCCTCCCTCCCATTTTCCCCTTACTCCCCTCCTCTATGACTGTGCCTGAGGGGGACTTCCTATTTTTAAATGCTCCAGAGCTATGGTTTTATTTTAATTTCATTTTACCTCAGTTCCATAAATTTAAATTTTTTCTTGACTTTTTCTTGGGCTTAATCATCATTTGGTAATAAGTTTTTTATCACCATGAGTTTATGTAATTATTAAAGAATCATTTGCTATTTGATTTTACACTGAGGAAGATAGCATACACAGAGTTATTTCAAATTTTCTGAATTTTTTAATATTTGTTTGTATCCCAGTATGTGCTCTGTTTTATAGAATTTCCCGGGGACTACTGAGTATTTTATATTCTTTGGTGTTTGGGATGAAATTTTCTGTCGATGTCTGGTAGGCCCATTTGACGTATGATGCCATTTAATTCTGACTCTGTTTAGTTGTCTAGATGATCTTAGGAGGGCAGTCAGAATCAATTAAGATAATCCCTATGGAAAAACCATATACTTTCAACTGATAAAATCCTAGCTTTTAGTTGTATCTTTCTAGAATTCTTTGCACACTTATGTATATATCAGTTAGCTATCATTACTAAAGTGAGTCAAGTGTTGTTTACTGGCTTCCTGCCCCATTCTATTGTTTCTACTAGTATTATACAAGCAGGCAAGAACCAGCAGCTAGAAATCTAACTTGAAGAAGCTAATCACAGCTTTCTTCCTAAATGTGTTTTCCTCTATTGCAACAATTTAGCTAAACTTCATTATTTAATGAAGACATGAATATTATGCAAGTAATATATGTTTATCAAGAACATTAAAGGATGAGTTTAAATTTTATCTGTGACTAAAAAATTAACCTCTTTGCCACATGATGGTAGTGTTGCTTCACTTGTTAAGACACAAAAAAATAAATTTCAGATACCATGTATATATGTATATTTCTCCAAGGAGACTTAACAATAAAGCATTAGTTTTACAAAGAAGAAAGAGTTCTATGCATTTTAAATTTTATTTATTTATTCATGAGATTTTTTTCTTTTTAAAAAGATAAATCATAAAAATTTATTTTAAAGCAATTCTTTGCCAGCTATGGTGGTGCACACCTTTAATCCCAGCACTTGGGAGGCAAGAGGCAGGAGGATCTCTGTGTTTGAGGCCAGCCTGGTCTACAGTATGAGCTCTGGGATAGGCTGAGCTACATAGTGAAACCCACTCTCAAAAACAACAAACAAACTCCATTCTTTGTTATGCATACAATTTTAACATTTATTAGAGATGAAAGAAAGTTTCCATCCTAATGAGATGGCAGTGGTTATTTGTCTAACAGAATATAATCAGAATCCATAGTACTTTGTCATGGCCTGGGAAAGGTAAGGTAGAAAACTAGTCTTTGATTCCATAAATAGACCATTTAAAATTTTTACTAATTAATTTATTTATTCATTTGACATCCAGATCATAGCCCCCCCCCCCACTCTTCCTGGTCCCAGCCTCCCTCCCTCTTCTTCCATGCCCCCTCTTTATTCCTCAAAAAAGTGGAGCCTCCCCCCATACACCCCAGCTTATCAAGTTGCATCAGGGCTGAGTTCATATTCTTTCCCTGTGTCTTGGGAGGAGTGATTAAAAAAAGAGGCAAGGGAGTTCATGTCAGAGACAGCCCCCTCCCTCTGCTTGCTCCCCTTAATAGGGGATCCACATGAAACCCGAGCTGCCCATCTGCTTTATCTCAGTAGGGGGACCTACATCCAGCCAATGCATAGTCCTTGGTTGGTGCTCCAGTCTCTTTAAGGCCCTCTGGGCTCTGGCTAGTTGACTCTGTTGGTCTTGTGGAGCTCCTGTCACCTTCAGGTCTTTCTTTGCATGCCCCTACTTTTCCGCAAGACTCCCTACACTTTGCCCAATGTTTTTCTGTGAGTCTCAGCATCTGTTTGGATTTACTGCTGGGTGTCTCAGAGGACAGCTATGCTAGACATCTGTTGGTGAGCATAGCAGAATATCATTAATGGTGTCAGGGGTTGGCTTTCTCTCATGGAGTGGGTGTCAGGTTGGGCCAGGCATTGTTTGGACATTCCCTCAATCTTCGCTCTGTCTTTGTCCCGCACTATAGTAGGCAGGGTATATTTTGGGTCAAAGTTTTTGTGAGTGGGTTGGTGTTTCCCTCCCTCAACAAGGAGTCCTATCTAATTAGCAGGCATCTTCTTTAGTCTCCATGACCTCTGCTACTAGAAGTCTCAGCTAGAGTCACCCCAATATTCTCCCAGAAGCCTACCCTCTCCTAGTCTTCAGCTAGTCACAGAAATGCCTCTGTGCATGGTTTTCTTCTCTCAGCAGGCCATCTGTCCTCCTTCCCTCCCTCTCCCCAGGTCTGATCTCTGCCCTTATTTCCCTCTGTAATCTTTCTCCTTTCTTCAATCATTTCTACTGTCTATTCTATTTTCCCTTCTGAGTGAGATTAAATCATCTTCCCTTGGGTCCTCCTTGTTACTTATCTTCTTTTGAATTGTAGTATGTTTATCCTGTACTATATGGATAAAATCCACTTATAAGTAGGTACATACATGTGTGTCTTTCTGGGTGGGGTGTGGGTCACTTTACTCAGAATGATGTTTTCTAGTATCATCCATTTGCCTGCAAATTTCATGATTTCTTTGTTTTAATAGCTGAGTAGTATTTCATTGTGTAAACATGTCACAGTTTCTTTATCCATTCTTCAGCTGAGGAACATCTAGTTTGCTTCCAGATTCTAGCTATTATGAATAAGGTTGTTATGAACATAGTTGAGGAAGTGTCCTTGTTGTATGATGGAGCATCTTTTGGGTATATACCCAGGAGCAGAATAGCTGGGTTGTGAGGTAGAACTATTCCCAATTTTCTGAGAAAAGACAACATTGGTTTCCAAAGTGGTTGTACAGGTTTCATTCCCCACAGTCTTGCCAGCATGTGCTGTCACTTCAGATTTTGATCTTATCCATTCTGATGGGTGTTAGATAGAATCTCAGAGTCATTTTGATTTGCATTTCCCTGATGACTAGAGATGCTGAGTATTTCTTTAAGTGTTTCTAGGCCATTTGAGATTCCTTTGTTCAGAATTCTGTTTAGCTTTGTACTCTATTTTAAATTGGATTATTTGGTTTGTTGGTGTTTAATTTCTTGAGCTCTTTATATATTTTGGATATTAGCCCTCTGTTTGGATGTCTCAAGACAGGATTTGTCTGTGTAGCCTTGGCTGTCTTGGATGCCTTTCATAGAAGCCTGGCCTTGAACTCACACTGATCCACCTGCCCTTTCCTCTTTGAGTTCTGGAATTAGAGGCTTGTATTACCATGGCTGGCTTTTCTTTCTCTCTTTCTTTTGTTTAAAATCCTCTGGAAATATTGGTTTTAGTGTTTCCTTGGAAGTGCCATTCTTCTTTAGGAAACAGATCATTGTCCATCAGGAAAAATTTTGTCATCTCTTGTCAAAAGGAATCTTGTTTAAAGGTTCTTTTTTCAAATTACTGTAGATTTTAATTCTCTTGAATATATAATTTCTTTCTTCCCAAGTCACAGTATATATTTATCTTAAAGAAAAGATTTAAATGATACTTATAATGGTTACATTTTATAGTAATATTGTAGAGCAAATTTAGGATCAGAGATTGACTTGAGAGTTGTGTGTTGTGGTCCTTTGTCTTCACAGAGAAATTTCTTCTTCACCCATTTTCTAGTCACCCTTTTTTATGATAGGACCCCAGGAAAAGTTCCAGTTTGCTTTTTTTGCTCAGCACAATGTGGCGTTGCTTGTAAGCTATGCAACTCTGCTTTCATGAATTCAAGGCAATTTCATTTGTCTGGAGGTGACTTTCTTGTTGGGAATTTTGGAATGACTTTGCTGGCTGCTTGCTGTATTCAGTCACAACATGTCTCACAGATCCAAACAGACTGACAGCAAGAGCAGGTACATTTGTACTTGTCTATCTGTTTTTAACAAGTCATAAGTTGCTTTTTCCTCATATCAGCCAAAGATTTACTGAACTATCACAAAATTTGTGTTTCTGGCTACTTTGTTTTTGGAGGTTCATTTATTTATTTATTTAGCCTTTCTTCTTCCTTCATACATTATTTTCTGACCACAGTTTCCCGCTTTCCTCTCTCAGTCCCTGTTTCCACTGTCCTTCCCCAGATCAACTCTTCCTCTGCACCCTCAGGAAACAGCAGTCCTCTTGAGACTAGCCACCAAAGTTGGCCTAACAAGATAGAGATAGAGTAAGTATGGGTACAAACTTTCATACTATGGCTGGATGTGGAAATCCAATAGGAGGAAAATACACACCAAACTACACAGCCATAAGGTATATAAAGAAACTCAGACCCCTACAGGTTCTGTATTTGTCAGTTCAGTTTCTGTGAGCCTTTACTGTTTAGTTGATCCTGTGGGACGTGTTCTCATGGTTTCCCCGGTCCCTCTGTCTCTTGCAACCCCAGAAATAAACTTTTCAATAATAGTTCTATCTAAGCAGGCTTAGAGGAGGGCATGAATCTTTCTGCCATTTTGTGTCAGTCAGGGTTTTTCACTGTGCTGAAACAGCTAATCAGGGTAGTTGTGAAGAAGAGATACATTTAGCTCATAGAACTGGATGTTCCAGGGCTATATGTTGGCATATATTTTCTTTTCAACTATGTCACCTCATTGTAGTATCAACTGTGGCATGCTCACATCATCATCAGACAACAGAGAGCTAGGTGGGGTGAAACTAAGCTTTTATTTTTTTTAATGAGAACTTTAAAGGAGTTCTACAAGAGATAAATTCTGAGGACACATGTTCAATGACATGAAGACCTCACATTGAGCCCGACCTTAGAAAGTTTCCAATGTCTTGAAATAGCACCTGTAGATCCTTGGGTTAATTCAAGCAACAAGAGAACTATGGTATCTGATTATTTTGAGACACACAGTTTCATGATAAGTAGTTTTAGTGGAGAAAATACATTCCTCTGCATCTTTGCAAATGGAGTGTGGTATGTTGGGAAGGCAAACTGCTTTCAGAAAGGCCTTGGCTTCATGCTTATAAACTATTTCTCACAGTATACCATTTTTCCCTTGACAAGTAATTCTATTATTCCGTAATTTTTAAAGGTTGTAACAGGGAGGTATGTGTAGTGTTTTAGACCAATTTATAAAATTTCGATCATCAGTTTTGGTTATGACTAGTTAGGTTTAGTCTTTCTAAATTTTGTAGTTTCAGAATACCCTCTTGGCCATTCAGATAAAAGATGGTTATGTTCTTCCAGAGAGCCTACTGTCAGAACTTGTATCAGGAGAATAGATGATATGTGTGGAATGGCTGTATATTCCTGCCTGGCCATTACCCTGCCATTTTTCTTTAGTGTGCTATAGAACATAATCTGCTCAGTAAATGTCATCTAGATGCAGAGATCAGAACCCATGAAATACACAGTCTCTGCAGGTCATCAAGAACTTCCATTTTGTGTTCATTTTTACTGGTGACAGATTCAAGGGGGATATTTATGACTCTGAATCTGAATTATTTTTAAAATTTATTTATTAATTCATTCATATTACATCTCAATGGTTATCCCATTCCTTCTATCTTCCCATTCCTCCCTCCTTCCCACTTTCACTCTATTCCCCTCCCTATGACTGTGACTGAGGGGGAAATCCTCTCCCTGTATATGATCATAGGGTATAAAGTCTCTTCTTGGTAGCCTGATATCCTTCCCCTGAGTGACGCCGGGCCTCCCCATCAAGGGGACATGGTTAAATATGGGGCACCAGAGTTCATGTGGAATTTCGGGAATTCCTTGTTTTTAATAGCTGAGTAGTATTCCATAGTGTAAATGTACCACAGTTTCTTTATTCATTCTTCTACTGAGGGACACTTAGGCTGTTTCCATGTTCTGGCTATTATGAATAAGGCTGCTATGAACATGGTTGAGCATATGTCCTTGTTGTGTGCTGGAGTATCTTCTGGGTATATTCCAAGGAGTGGAATAGCAAGGTCTTGAGGAGATCCTATTCTCAGTTTTCTGACATAGCACCAGATAGCTTTCCAAAGTGGTTGTACAAGTTCGCATTCCCACCAGCAATGAAGAGGGAGTGTTCCTCTTTCTCCACATCCTCGCCAGCATGTGGTGTTGCTTGAATTCTTTTATCTTAGCCTGAATCTGAATTCTTATTTGGATCCTAAAGTCTCTAGAACATACTGAGTGTATGTTTTATGATTATAAATTTTATATTATCTAAATCTGGAAATTACAAAATAATTAATTATTTTTAAATAGATGTTATTTGTAATGAAGTTTCTTCATTCTGATATATTGTTTTGATCAAGAGAGGATGGACAAATGTGAATTTTATTATATTTGATTATAACATCTGTTCATTCAAAATTATTTAATGGTATGACTATGTTAATCATCCATGAGAATAAAATAAACAAGACACAATATTTCTCAATGAGCTTGTAACCCAGTGGGATAGTTTAAAAAGTAGACAGACAGCACTATTTGAGTGCATTATATAATGTGCTATTGAAGTGCATAAAATATATAAGTAAGTCTCCATATTTATAAATCATACACAGTAAGTAGATTTTAGCCAAAATATTTTCTGCCTTTATATAGTATTTTTTTCTTAAAAGACACAAGATAAACTGTTCATAACAATGAGTATGTCCTAGCACATGTGTATAAATGAGTTCTTGATTAAGAACAGGATAGCCTCTAGTGACATCTTTCAAACAAATGGAATAGAAGAAATCAGTACTTGCTTAAACTTTCCATAGCTTTCCTAAACTACCCTATCCTAAGCAAGCAAACAAGCAAGCAAGCAAGCAAGAAAAAAAAAAAAGGCATAAAACAGTATACTTGGAACTCAGGCACAACTTCTGCTATACTTTAAAAACTTTCCTTTTGCCCACCAGTTAATTTAGCTAGTGCACTAATGCAAAGCTCCTCCTATACAAAATATCAGAATTTGTCCAAAGAAAACCTCTTAATAGTGGAAAGTAGAATTCCTTCTAGCAGCAGTAGAGATCATATTTCCATATGATTTATTATTAATGATGTTAAGGTTACTTTTAAAAATTCCTTAAGTTGCAAGATTATATTTTCTTTTTTATAAATGTGTTATTTTGTATCTTTTAAAACATCAAAGAACACAATTAACTGGCTATTATAGATTCTTTAATGAGCTACCAATATTTGCTTTAAAACATAATAATAGACTGTAGTCTTGAACTCATCAGATGCTATCAGATACTTTGCTAGAAAAAAATAGAGTCCAATAAATAGCTTCTACTTCTTCACCCATCAATCCAACAAAATAGTATTTTCTGAGTCATTATGTGCAAGTAACTTGGATACTAGGATTCTAATATTGAATTTCATTTCTATATCCAGAGAATTAATGACATGAAAGGCCAACATAGCAATGATCATGTGATAAATCTACTTATGCATATGATAAATACAATTATGTGTTGAACACAATGTTATAAAAGCCTTAAAGAGCAAGGGTGATTTCTTTCATTCATGTGGAGAGAAAGTCTTTAAGAGACTGCACTCATTTTGTCAAGTATGGATAGGCATTTTCTATGTATTAGAATATATAAGAAATATGAAATAATAGCTACATGATTCATTTGTTAAAGTTGTGCTCTGGCTTTTAGAGCAGAGTTGGCTAGAAAGTTCTATGCTTAAATCTTATTTTCCAGTAAAATAATTCACTGGATTGTTTTAATATTATATAATAGATTTTCCTATTACAAAGTTTGGCTGCCAGCAAGAAAACACATAGAAGTGAAGAGCAGGGACTCACTCAGACATGAACTCTGGTGCCCCCTATTTGAACACTTCTCCTTGGTGGGGAGACCTGGTGGCAGTCAGAAAAAGAGGAAGCAGGCTACCAGGAAGAGACCTGATAGGCTGTGACCTTACAATGGGGGACAAGGTCCCCTTCTGTCACAGACCTAGGGGAGAGGAATAGGATGAAAGAGGGAGGGAAGGGGAACAGAAAGATACAGGTGAGGGGATAACAATTGGCATGTAATCTGAATACATTACTTAAATAAAAATAAAAAAGAGGTGCAGCCCTAATACTTCATTAAAAATCATTGCTTTAAATCTTAACACATAAGATTGGTAGGACAAGAATTAAATAAAAATCTTATCCCAATTTAAAATTATGTTTGGAGACTTGTTTCTTTAGTTGGTTTATGCCAGTTGTTGTTTAAAATGGCTTCAGCATTAAATTATGAGCTTAAGTTAACTTTTTGTTACCAATGTTACAGATTTTTATCCATGTCCAGGCTTCTGGGCTTGTCAGAGCTCAGAGTACATCATTAGAAGTTCAAGCAGACTTTCATGGGACATGTCCCTTAGGCTAGTGTCCAGATATAAGTGAGTATATACCATTTGAGTCTTTCTGCTTCTGAGTTAACTCACTCATTATGATCATTTCTAGTTCAATCCATTTGTCCACGAATTTCTGGACTCCTTGTTTTTAATAGCTGAGTAGTATTCCATAGTGTAAATGTACCACAGTTTCTTTATCTATTCTTCTACTGATGAACACTGAGGCTGTTTCCATGTTCTGGCTATTATGAATAAGGCTGCTATGAACATGGTTGAGCAAAGTTTCTTGTGTACTGGAGTATCTTCTGGGTATATTCCAAGGAGTGGAATAGCTGGGTCTTGAGGAAGCCCTATTCCCATTTTTCTGAGAAAGTGCCAGATAGCTTTCCAAAGTGGTTGTACTAGTTTGCATTCCCACCAGCAATGAAGTACTGTTCCTCTCTCTCCACATCCTTGCCAGCATGTGGTGTTGCTTGAATTTTTGATCTTAGCCATTCTGATGGGTGTAAGATAGAATCTCAGAGTTGTTTTGATTTGCATTTCTCTGATGACTAAAGACGTTGAGCATTTCTTTAAGTGTTTCTCAGCCATTCAATATTCCTCTGTTGAGAATTCTCTCTTTAGGTCTGAGCCCCATTTCTCAGTTGGGTTATTTGGTTTGGTGGTGTTTAATTTCTTGAGTGCTTTATATATTTCGGATATTAGACCTTTGTCAGATGTAGGATTGGTGAAGATCTTTTCAGAGTCTGTATGGGAGAATGGGGAAATAGAAGGATACAGAGGGTCCTAGAAACCTACAAGAAGAACATTATGATGGGCAGATCTGGCCCAGGGGTTCTGCACAAACTATGGCACCAACCAAGGACAATACATGCAGTAAACATCGAACCCCCCACCCAAATCTAGCCAATGGACAGGACATTCTCCACAGTTGAGTGGAGACTGACTTTCACATGAACTCTGGTGCCCCATATTTGACCATGTCCCCTTGATGGGAAGGCCTGGTGGGAAGGATAGCAGGCTACCAAGAAAAGATTTGATACCCTATGAGCATAGACGGGGAAGAAGGTCCCCTCAGTCACAGTCATAGGGGAGCAGAGTAGGGGGAAAGTGGGAGGGAGGGAGGAATGGAAAGATACAAGGGATGAGATAGCAATTGAGATGTAGTATGAATAAAATAATAATATAAATATTTAAAATGAAAAATAAAGTTCTCCCGGGCTTTAAGACCTTCAGCTTGTAAAAAAAAAAAAAAAAAAAAAAAAAAAGATTGAGGCAGCCGGACATGGTGACATGGTGGTGCATGCCTTTAATCCCAGCACTTGGGAGGCAGAGGCAAGTGGATCTCTGTGAGTTCAAGGCCAGCCTGGTCTACAAAGCGAGTCTAGGACAGCCAAGGCTACACAGAGAAACCCTCTCTTAACTCCCCTCCCACAAAAGGCGTTCAGGCAGCCCTGGGCTTGTTGCCAGTTTGATCTAGGCAAGGACTCTCAGCTGAAAGTGCCTGGTTCTAAGGACAAAGCTAGTTTATCAGTTTTGTTGCCTCTTTTTCTGAGAATCTTTGAAATTAGTTAGAACTAACAGCCTGTGAGTGAAGTTTGACCTTTTTTTTTTTTTTTTTTTTTGTCAGAATATAAAACATAAAACAGGATTTAAACAATTAAACAAATTTACACACATAGAAATAAAATTTGACATGATGACTATAAAGCAGACAATCAGATGGGCAAGACAAAACAACACAGTCTCAAGACATTGATAATATATGACCAAACATATATCAGGGAGAATTGGGAGTTATACGGCCACTATCAAGCTGTTTTCAGCTCTTTTAAAGGGAATGGGTCTATGAGGTCTTACTCTCTGACCCTGAGCATCAATGTCTTCAAAACTGGGTATGACAACTAAAATCCTTGAATGTCTTCTTCATCACTAGCTTTATATAGTGTGGCTTGCAGAGGAGACATAGTTGTAGGTTCAATAGACTTTGACTTAGAATTCTGAGCATGTTTAATCATAGATATCATAGGAGGAGAACCCTCAAATGAAGGAGGATCCAATCCTGTTACAATATTTGGAGATTTCTTTATATGCAATCTAGAAAGCCATCCTGATTGATTTAATGCCTTAATTTGTTCTTTTAAATGTTTCATCTGTCTTGCTAGTGTTGAAAAAGCCACCTGAAGAGCCTTTATATTACTATCTTATTGGCAGGCTCGGTTTGCACAAGCTCAGGAGGTTCAACAGAAGGATTAGTTTCACTTTTCCCGAGCATTGAGGTGTCCCTCATAAACTCGGTTCCTAACTTTTCTCTCTCATGCCTGTCCCTTATAAGTGTCCAGAGACAAAATGCATCTATTCAGATCTTACCAGGTCCATGTACATCATGGTAATCATGTAAATTTTTTCCACCCTTTTCCAGGTTTCTATACTTACAGTACCTTTTTCTGGAAACCATGGACATACTTCTTCAACAAAATCTAAAAAATTACCTAACTGTTGCTGCCCTATTTTTCACTCCTCTAGCCTGGAGCATATTTTTAAGCATATGTACAAAGAGCAAGTGACTATTTCAATTCCTCATTATGTTACAATACTTCCAAAGATTCACTCACCACACTTCTTAACTGATCTGAGCTCATACTTCCCACAGTCCTTCATGTACTTCCCAGTGTCTCAGGTCCCCGGTTCGGGTGCCACGTGCTGGTGCCAGCCAGAAGAATGTTGGCCAGTACCTGGATATGAGGCATGAGGCTGGAGAAATAAAAAAATAGGAAAAGATAGAGAAGATATAGCAAAAAACAAGGAAAAAAAAAAAAGACAAGTATTCAGGAGGACCAACAGTAAATGCTGTGGCCCTGAGTTTATTTCTTTAAAAGCTTTTATACAGTTTTCATCCTTGTGAATCAGAAGATTCTTGGAACAGAAATAGGAGCTACAAGTTACTTTAGTTATCTATATGCTTAGGCTTCTTTCATCTCAAGGCTAAAGAAGTACATCAAGCTCACATCCACACCTGGAATTATAAATAACTGTCTTATCTAGGAAGTTAGTCAGCACAAATACCTTGTCAAGTCCTCAAGGCTGTGTGAGAGTTCGCAAACCAAGATTGTAAGTTCTCTGGCCTGCTTCTGTTAAGCACTTCAAAAAATGGCTCCTGACTGACAATAGGACAAAAAGTAGATTATTGAATCTACCCCTCAACTTAAGGCCTTAATTGTTGCAAGCAAGGTATTTTTAATTCATTGGTACAGATTTTTGTATATTGGTGTAAAATACGTTTATTTTTTTATACATTGTTATAGAATTCAAATTTAAGATTAGTCTTCATACATTATATAATTTCTACTCTAATGTGAGGTATTGTACCCAGACAATTCAGTTATAATGCAAGGTTTGCTTCCAATACTTTGAAAGTGCTATTGATGGTGGTTTAAGATAGTTAACTAATGCAAGCTAATTGTTAGTTGATCAAATCACGGTCATGTCAATTACTACTCTATTTATATCACAAGAATATGCATCCTAGGTTTAACAGATAGATATGATTCTATAGATAGATAAGGTAAAAATAGTTAGATAAGATCTTCAAAAAAGCTCAGAGACTTACAGAATCTGGCACTTAAAGATGTTTCTATTACTTTAAGGATTCCTTGACAATAAGACAGGTTAACTCCTGGCAATGCCCAGACTACCTCAAAGAAGACGATGAGCATCAACGAGCTTCCTTGTGGAGATGGCTTCAAATGTTGCAAACAAGCCACTGGGCAAAATGTTCTCATTTCTGCCACTGACGGAATTCTGCCTAAAAATGGCCAAGCTTGAATGCAGGCAGAGTTAATGGCCAAACTCTGCCAAGACAGGGTAAGCAAGTCCTCGATAGTTCCTGCCTCACAAGTATCTGTCAGATATACTGGGCCTGAAGGCTGAAGATGATGTTCCAACGTCAAAGAGAGTTTTGGGTGACTGATTAAGCAGCTAAGTGTCTCTCTCTTTTTTTTTTTTTCATTTTGGAAGCTGCTAACCTGCATCTCTGGTTTATTAAGGTAATTAAGTTTTATTTCTTCTCAAGTCTGATGGGGTTGAAGAACAGGTAGTTTAGTTTTACAATTAAGCTTAGTTGTTTAGGGGTTAAGAAGTTTTTAGTTCTAAATAGATGTTTTAAGTTGATAGAGATGAGATATGATATATATTGATTTACATTCAGAATTTTAGACTCACCAAGATAGAAAAGATGTCTTCTTCAAGGTTGCCAAATACAAATAGCCAAAACACTATGAATGTAACATTTATATAATTCCTGATTATTTCGAGGCTCTTCTTGTTTTATGTAGTATATTGTATCTATGTGTAAAAGTTAAAAAAAGCTGTAAAAAAACTCTTCAACATTTTTAGCTATCATGATAATGCAAATCAAAATTGCATTGAGATGTCATCTTATACTTATCAGAAGGCCAAGATAAAACCACAAGTAACTACTCATGCTGGTGAGGATGTGGAGCAAGGGATGTAGAGCAACACTCCTCCATTGCAGGTGGTGTGCATACATGTATAGCCACTATAGAGATCTATATTGCAGCTTCTTAGAAAATTGGGAGTCTCTCTGCCTCAAGACTCAGCTATTCTACTCTTGAGCACATACCCAAAAGACTCCTCATCTTACCACAAAGACACTTGTTATACTATGTTCATATTGGCGTTATTCATAGTAGCCAGAAACTTGAAACAACCTCAATGTCCTTCAACCAAAGAACGAATAAAGAAAAGATGATACATTTACACAATGGAGAATTACTTGGCTGTTAAAAAATGACACCAGGAAATTTTCAGGTATATGTATGGAAGTAGAAAAATATGTCAGCTTTTAAAAACAAGGGAATCTTGAAATTTGCAGGCAAATGGATGGAACTAGAAATGATCATGCTGAGTGAGGTAACCCAAATCCAGAAAGACACCCGTTCTATATACTCACTTATAAGCAGTTTTGCCACATAATACAGGATAACCATAATATAATACAGAGACCTAAATAAACTAAATAACAAGGAGGACCCTAGAAAGGATGCTTAATTTTCATCCAGAAGGGCAAATAGAATAGACACTAGAAACTGCTGAAGAGAAGGAGGTCCTGTGAAAAACTCCACCCAGCACTAGACTGAAGCAGATGCTGAGAGTCACATCCAACTTTGGGGTGGAGTGCAGGTAGTCTTATGGAAGGTTTGGGGGATAGAAAGATGGGGGGACAGGAGCTCCACAAGGAGAACAATGGAGCCAACAAATATAGGTGGAGGAGGCGGGTGTGAGTGCTGCAGAGACTGATGCACCAACCAAGGGCCATGCATAGTGAGGACCTAGACCCTCTGCTCAGTTACAGTAGAGAGAGTGCACAGTCTCCTTGTGGGTGCCATAATATGGGGAGTAGGGACTACTTCTGACATGGACTCTAGTGCCCACACATTGATCACTTTCCCCTGGTGGGGAAGCCTTGCCAAGCTACAGAGGAAGATGATGCAGGCAATCCAGGTGAGACTTAATAGGCTGAGGTCAGATGTTAGGAGAGGAGGGCTCCCCCTTTCGGGGACTATGGGAGGAGGAAGGAGGGGATTAGGAAGGGAAGGTGGGACTGGGAAGCAGTGAGGGAGGGGCCTACAATCAGCATGTAAAATGAACAATTTTTTTATAAAATGTACAAAAGACTATAGTAAAATGTTCAATGTAAAATATATTGATTTATAATTACAAACTCAAGGTGTCTTTCTTCCAAAGATCTAGTTATCTGAGAAAGACATCATAGTAAAATATAAAAAGTCCTTTTTTTCTAACAATGACCCTGACCCTGACCCTGACCCTAACCCTAATCCTGACCTTGACCCTGACCTTGACCATAACCCTGATCCTAACCTTGGCCCTAACCCTGATCCTAACCCTGACCCTGACCCTGACCCTGATTCTGACCCTGACCCTAAAGCTAACCCTAAACTTGACCTTGACCCTGACCCTGACCATAACCCTGATCCTAACCCTGACCCTAACCCTGACCCTGACCTTGACCTTGACCCTAACTCTGACCCTGACCCTAACCAACACTAACCCTGACCCTGACCCTAAACTTAACCCTAACTCTAAAAAGTCCTTTTAAAAATTCTACTGTGAGTCTATTTACCAGCATTGAACACTTTTTATGTAACTAAGAGCCTAATGTAATTGCTGGCATTAAGTTAGTATCTGTCCAAAACCAGCACAGAAAAATCCTGGATGGGAAACATACCATCAGCTAATACAAAAATCCCCAAGTTGACATGCATCTAACTGTTATTCTGATATATACTGGATACAGTTTGTCCCTTTTGAAATTGCATAGTAAACTGCAGATAACCATAATCCTGGGATTGTTTTTTTTTCTACTGACACAGTTCTTACATCTCAAGTAAGAACAAGAATGAGGCCAACCACAGCCTGAACACCCGTTCTAAACAGGTGTTTGTAACATAACTAACTATGCTCTCAGTCTTGCAGAGATGCACCAACAGGGATATTTTATTATGTTCATTAATATTCTCATACAACAAGCTGTTAAGTACTTTGGAGTATATGATGCATCCTATAGAGTATACAATGCTCAACTTTTGACCAGAAAATGTGTGTTAGCATTGAGAATAATGTGTCCCCAATGAACTGGATGAAGACAAACTGGAAGCCAGTGACAATGACCATTACAAATTAGATGGCATAAACCTTATCCATTTACCTCAGAATTAAAAGCAGTGGGATGGTGTAATTCAATCCTTAGGTCATGTACATTTCTGAAAATTCCTTTACATAGCAGATTTCTGTGTAACCCATGTTTTTACTAACTTCTAGTTTTAGAAACTTATTAACAGAGGAATGGCAAAAGAAAGAGAGGAGAAATTACAAAACATGCAAAAAGAAGGGTGCAGGCTCAAACCAGCAAGCCTGGAGGTGGAGGAAAGCATGGATCTACAGCTGTAACGCAGGCCAGCAGAGTACTGGTCCTAACCCTGGCATTGGAATTTCTGCTGTTAAATTGAACAAATTTACACCTTTCAAGATAAAACATTCTGACTTATTATATTTTCGGAGTATTATATTTTGAGGTAATTAATATAATTACAATTTGTTTCATAACCATGATTTCTAGTAAATGATTAGAAAATTATTGCTCTCCTTTGACAGAGTTCTATATCAGGTTACTATTGGTAAAATTGAAATAATATTTTTTCTGTATTGTTTTTAATTATAAATTGCTTCCCAGAAAAAAAAAATCAGAAATCTGAGAAGGATAAAAAAACAAACAAATGAAAAACAAACAAACAAACAAATGAATACACATACACACAAAACAATCAAACAAACACAAATACAATTAGGTATCCTACCTGGTGTACCATTTTTTTGGTTCCTTGTCTTCAATTGTCCTTCAGATATTATGTATCTAAATGGACTTGGTGATACTGGCAGTATTTTCTTACTTATGAAAATGAAAATTATCCCCTGGAAGTACATATCATTGCTCCATGGTAATAACCAGTTTTGTATGTACTAAAAAATTTATTGAACATTTTATGATCTACATAAAAATGTGTGTGGTCTTTGAATTCCCTTTTGTTGTAGTTGTCATACCTTATAAGTTTCCTCATTGTTTAGTGAGTTAAATAAAATTTCTGGCAGATTTGTTCATTTTATATTATATTTTATTTCTTTTTTAATGAAGCCTTTATTTGGAGATATGACGGAAAAGACAGAGAAGATCACAACTGAGTGAAGACAGTCTGGTCAGACATATTCAGTGCCTGCCAGCTAATGCTGAAGCTGACTCTCTGGGAGTACAGATGGCTACAAGGCTCAGAGGGATGTATTTTCAGCTTTGCTGTACTTCCTCATTCTTGCCTTCAGCAGAATCCATATCAGTCTCCTCAAAACTATCCATTACTGCAGCCATGTCCTCAAGCGTCAGAACTTTCCTCCCCTTTCTCACCCACAGACCAGGGCACACTTGACACTCATCACACCGAGGCTGTGGTCCAGACAGTCCAAGGATGCATATGGTTATGATGTTGTGAAGCCTGTGCACAGCTCAGCTCACAGAAAGTACCACAGTGGAAATCTTCATCATGAGTGCCACCCTTGAAACCAGTGGGACAAGAGGCTGTACACTGGGAGGTACATTCATTTTTTTCTTCAATGAAGAAAAAATTTTCACTTAAAGCGAAACAGATATAGACAAAAGCCAAGTATTCGTTGGCTAGTAGAAAATATTACAAAAGAATGCTAAAGTTTGAGGTATACGTCACAGTAAGAGGAGGCAGAGGGTAATGTGATATCTGAAGTATAGTTTCAAATACAGTTTCCCAAAGCTCTTTACACTAGGGATAATCCTTTTGCAGTTTCTTAAATCAAACGAAGAATAAACAGTTGAGAAAACCAATCTTACCAAGAATTCCAACTTTTTAATAGGATCTTTTTGCAATTTTCTTCTAAATTAGAAATTCATCTTTTTACATGTGATAACCACTTTTCCTACTGCTGTTAACCATCTCAATTTCCTTCCCCCATAGGAATTCTCATTTCCTAGTGGGGACCCTCTCTGACTCTGATGCCTCCTTTTGGATCCATTCCCTTAACCAGTCTGCCTTGTCTGGCCTCAGTAGAAGAGGATCCACCTAGTTCCGTAGCAGCATAATGTGCCAGGGTGGGTTGGGACCCATGGGGGATCTCCCTTTCTCTGAGAAGAAGGGGGGAGATGGGGGACGGGGTGTTTGAGGGGAGGACTAGGAGAAGAGGAAGGGGGCTGCAATCAGGATATAAAGATATAAAGTGAATAAATAAATAAATTAATTAAAAAATAAATGTTCTTTTCCTATTTTATGGCTATTCACAAGAAGCAGGCTCACTAGGAAATGTGTGCTTTGGAATCACAGGAGAGGGAGGACTCTCTGCTACATTTCTTTGAGAAGACCATGCTTTCCTTGGAACCTCAATAGCTCAGAGTCCAGGTTCCCTCAGAAGAGTGGTTAGTTCAGTAGAATCTCAACCTTTCTTGAAGGCCTGTTCCTGGTTTTAACCTTGCACTTACAAAGATATGTTTTTTCTTTTCAAATCCTGAACTTCAAGTTCAGTTTGTAACATCATCTTATAATTTGAATAATAAGGCCAAGGAGGCATGAACCTGGGTGAAAAAGCCTTAAGTATGTTTCTGGCATTTACCTTTCAGTAGCAGGTAAACCTATGTGAGAACCACATTTTGATCAGTTTTACCTGTCCTCTCTTCTGACATTGCAGCCAAACCTTCAGCATTTCTACAATATTTTTCAAATTCTCTGGGTAATAGTCACCACACTTGCCTATAATTCTGCCATTGAATCTGAATTATCTTAAAGTTTAAAGGCAATCTTCTTGCAATATTTGTTTAGGGTGTCTGACAAATTTAACTTTCTTTAACTTTAAATATGGACAGTCATCAAAATAATCAAATAAGCAATCATTCAAAATCTAAAAACAGTTTATAGTGATGTTTCCTAGTGTTAAATTTTGTTGTGAATTACACTATATCATGTCTCCCATCAGTGGGATCAGTGGTCTGCAGGTTAATACCTTCAAAAATTTTATCCTGAAACCTGGAAGTAAGGTTTTGTGATTATCTGCTTTGAGTTTATCATCTGAAAGTGATCTGACTGAAGTCTCGCCAATGTAGGAGTAAAAATGGCAGCAATTCTAAAATGTGCACCGCTAGTCTTTGCCTCCCATCTTGCTTTATACACCGCCATACCTAGCTTTATTTTTCACATGGGTTCTCGGACTCTTAACTCAGGCCCTCATGCTACTGATTGGAGCATCTCCTCCTCGTCTGCATTCCTTCTATTACTAATTCATCATTCTACTTAACAAAATAATCTCTTCCTTTTCAATCCGTCCACAAAAAGTTACTGGACTTCTGGAGGCTGTCAACTCACTGAAGAATATCACTTTGGAATATTCCACTCAGAACTCGGTACCTGCTGGTACAACGACACAAATATCCCAGCATCTGGAGGCATATCACCAGTCACATGTTATGGTTTACTGTTGTAATACTCCGGGAGAAGAGTATAAGCTTTAATTAAAGCAGGTAGTTAACATGGAACACGGCTCCAGAATAGTAATGGAAAGACTCACAGAGGCAGAGCTTCTACACACTAGGCACATGTGCACATATTAGCCCAGTTCACATCTGTATCTGAAATGTCCACTTTAGAAGTACATCCTAACTAAAAAAGTGATTTCCCGTGACTTGGTTTTGCTGACATCACTCTTTCTTGCTATCATGTTATCCCATGTGACTCACTCATTTTATCCTGCCCATAAGGTTCCCACCTTCAGTGAGATGGGAGTTCTCAAGAGACCCCCAACATGTTAGAGAGGATCTGTCCATTCATTGAGGGAACAGGTGTGAAGGATTAACATCTCCCTCTAGGCCTAAGCCAGAACAGTGAAAAAAGTGCTCTGGGAAGCCATGTGAATGTGGGCTCAGTTAATAGGAAGTGTGAGCAGACCAGCCTTCCCACTGGAATTCTCTAACACAGGTCTGAGTCATTTCAGAAGCCAATCGAGGGATGACATGATCTCTGCTGCCCCTCCAAAGACTGCTTATTTGCTCTGAACTTGGAGCCAATGCTGGCAATAGCGTCATTTGAAACCGTTAGGAACCACATCGCTATCGTTCAGTAGAAGGCACATTTTATTTTTATCACTTCTGAGATTTGATAGAGTCTTAAATGTTGGTTTGAAAGAGTTCTAGGTCATCCTGGAGTTCTATGCCCCTTCTGGTCACAGATGGCTGCTATTTCTGCTGGTAAAACCTCCCATGAACTTACAGTGAGCTGTAGTGGAGTTTGCCAGTGCCTGCTTTGATCCAACCAGGCAGTGAAGTGTGCCCATTTGCCATAGCGAATATTGTATTTTATTCCTCAGAAATGTATGTGGTGCCAAGGATCTAATCTGAGTCCTTGTATATGTTTTACAAATACTTTAGTTGACATTCCCAGCTCTTAGAAGTGATATTTAAAGTGCAGGCAGGGTAGTTCTTTTCCTCCATCCATTATGAACACACATTATACCATCCAGGGAATTTGGTGAGTAAAACCTGTATTACACCACCCTGTAACCATTATATTTTAACTGTAGTAACTTGAATGTATACAAATAAATACATGGAACATAATGTATAGAGTAAAACTGTGGATTTATGTAGACTTAGATTCAAATTTGAGTTTTCACCATAGCATGACTTTTGGGAAATTACTTATTTTTTTTTCTCAATTTCAGTTCTCTGTTTTGCAAAATTAGTTTGTTCATTCCAAGCAGATACAATTTCTGTGGGATAAACTGAGATTATTGGATTGTTTGATACTGAGATGGTGTCTGGTTCTTGGTGAGTGATCAGTGGATGTGAACTATTTTACTGTTCTTGTTTTCAATCTTTGTTAACAAACTAAACAATTTTTTAACTTTCTATTTAAACTCTATCTTTGGTCAAAACCTCCTGCATATTAACTTATTATTGATGTTTCTCTTTATTGGTAATGAAATGACTAGTCCAAGATCAGTAAAAAAGAATCTAGAGAACTCAGTGCCCTGCTTAAGGAACCACTCTGAGCAAGGAAAAGGTTTGACCGGGAACACTCCCAGGAGAAGAACCATTCTTGTGCCTTGCAGTGGTAATTGTAGTGTTACTAATGGTAACTATTCCTGTTACTGTTTCCCTCCAGCTCTACTATCAGCTCTCTCTTAGCAGAAAATATGCTTGCAGTCTTCTCTTGCACTCTTTTTCTGGGTGGTTAAAATTTTAAGCTATTTACAATCTAAATAAATATTTAATGGAATGCTCGTTCCATACCTTTCAAGTGCCATTTCTTTTCTACCAAGGTGGTGACAGTGATGGATGGCTAAGATGCCAGTGCTGATTTCCTGGTAGTTTCATCTGGATTACTTCTGCCTTGATGTATCTATCTTATCATCATACCTGGTAATTAAACTTCTCTGATGACATTGTAAAATACACATTAGATATGAAGGAAAACATTATTTATAATTAAAAGGTGGAGAATATGCTCATTTTTCACTGCCCTTTTATCTGAGCAGCAAGGATAGAGTAATGTAATTTCAACTTGCTTGATGTGCTGCTGGGATGGAACAAATAGCCGTGAAATTAATTTGAGAGTCTTCAATCATTCTCTTGCCAGAGTTTGGCTACATCATCTTGGCATGTGAAGTGCAGCTTCCCAGGGTTTCAGCTACTTCATAAGCATGAAAAAATCAGATGCAGTCTTCTCCTGTAACACATCATCATCTCATGAGGTTTTCCCACCCAAATGAGATGAATCAATAAAGGAGGAAACAGCTATAAACAGTCCTGTTTTGTTGGAAATACATCTGTGAAACAAGGGTGTTTTTTTATGTGAGTTAGAGAATAAGTTGTATCAGGAAAGAAAGTCAGTCTTGACCCAGTGATTATTATAATAAGGAAAATGAAAGGAAACAAAACAAGCCAAACCAAGTAAAAACAACTGTTATATTGATGTTACTAGTTTCTAAAAGAAGGAGACCTTTCCTTCAGCTTAAAGTGTCTGAGATTCAACTAAATATCTGGTGGTAAGAAGTAAACTGTAACCTAAAGTTTCCTGAGCATAAAGAAAAAGTTCAGTGAATTTTAACAGTGCTAACTCATTACCTATACACACACACACACATTCTCTCTCTCTCTCTCTCTCTCTCTCTCTCTCTCTCTCTCTCTCTCTCTCTCTCAAACACACAATTAACCTCTTTTGTTATTTTGTTAGGGAATGTAGTTTTGTTTTGTTTTAAAACATATTTTACATTTTTCTTTCTTTACCAGGGAAGATTTCATGAAATTTCCCTGTAACAATATTTGCTTTCTGAAGAATTACTTTCATTGTTTATAAACATAAATGTTATCTTCTGTAAGAATAAAATCACAAAGAACAGCTAGCTCTACACAAGTTACTAAGTTTCACTTAGCTTGTATTATTATGCATTTCTCAAAAAGGTGTTCTTGCTTATCCAAAGCTATATGGAGTGTGAAAATTCGTTCTGAGAGAAATTCCATAGACACCATACTGGGGAAATGACATCTTTGCTCAGGGTTATGGTTGTTTTCTGACACAGGTGTCAGAGTATTCTGTAAGTTAAGTGGATGATACAAATGAGGGACTTGGTAAGTCCTTACTTATCATTAGTAGCAGCTGTAGTCATCCCATAAGTGCTCTTTATGATCACTGCTCTGATCAGTACCTCCTTCCCTTCAACTTCCCAACAGCTTTGCAAGAGGTTTATCTCCAGAACTGCTTTCTTCTGTGGCAATCATTGATTCCCATGGGAGTTACTCCTCGGCTGTCATAATACTTCCCATGTTATAGAAGTGCATATGTATTTTCTTTCTCAGTGTGTTATGCGTTTCTTGACTCTAGGAGTAATAAGCAATCTGCTTTCCACCCTTTTCATTTTGAGAGTTATTTAGTCTTCAAAAAGAGTTCCACAAATAGTGTATGTCCCTTATGTCTTTGCCAGCTTCCTCTTAACATTAACATTTTGCATGATCATAGAACACATACCCACACAAAAAATGACTCTGATAAAATATTCTTAAATGTTAGGTTTGGGTCTTTAATGAATTCCAAAGACCTATATATTCGAAGTTTATTTACTTGACTATATTATGTCTGGAAAGTCCTAGATCCTCTAGAAGGTGGAGCCCCACAGAAACAGTTTGGATCCTTGTTGAAAATGTCAGAGTCTGTATTTCTATGGAGATTCTATTCTTCATTTTCTATGTTTCTTAACAAGATCTTATTCTTTTAGTAAGAGGAAATTACTCTTTGTCTATAGTTCATTGCCACATTAATATATACTTATATTTTAAAAATTCACTGAGCAATAATTTGTTATTATCTTTACAGGTTTAGTTGTTCAGGTTGTTCCAAATTATGTCACTGAGAATTTAAACTGGCTCTGCTACTAGCTTAAATGTATCCACACTTATTTCTACATTTATGTCAATAATTTTTAGAGCAGTGGCTCAATGTTGATACTTCTTATTTTATTCTGGTCCCATAGGCTTTATTTTAGCCATCTTTCTTTTTATTTATTTATTTATTTATTTACTTACTTACTTATTTGTGTGTGAATGAATGATGTGTGTGCACGGGATTAGATGTCTAATTAGACATGTTGAGGTCAGGAGACAATTGCTCTGGAGTCAGATATCTCCTTCCTCCTTTAACACAAGTTCCAGAGATTGTACTCACATTGCTAGTTTTGACGGAAAGTACCATTACTTGAAGAGCCATCTCATTGGCCCTCTTTCTACATTTTCTTTTTTTATTCATTCATTCATTCATTCATTCATTCATTCATTCATCCACTTTATATCACAATCCCAGCTGCCCCCCACAATTCCAGTCCCCCCTTACACTGCTCCTTCTCTTTACCCCTGATGAGAAGGGAAGGCCCCCATGGGTACCAACCCACTCTGGCACATCAAGTTGCAGCAGTACTAACCGATCTTTTCCCACTGAGGCCAGACAAGGTAGCCCAGGTAGGGGAAAGGAATCCAAAGGCATGTAACACAGAGATTGCTCCTACTCCCATTGTTAGGGGAGCCACCTGTGTAGGGGCCTAGGTTCAGCCCATGCATACTCCTTGGTTGGTAGGTCAGTCTCTGTGAGTCCTTATGGACCCAGGTTAGTTGACTCTCTAGGTCTTCTTGTGTTGTTCTTGTCCTTTCTTTTTTAAAAGAAAACCTAGAAATAAAAATTTATAAGATTTAAACAATTTCTTCTACAGAAAGACTACTTGGACTTTAGTATACTGACATTAACTTTAGATTCCTTAGAGATTTTTTTTTTTTTTTTTTTTTTTTTTTTTTGATAAACTGAGTTTCTAGGCTCTGGAATGGAGAGGCTCTTCCCTTCTCAAATTCTTTTCATGGTCCATATTTTGTACTGTATTTTAGGTTACTCTAGCAATAGAGAAGCATGAATTTGGTGCTGACCATTAAAGAGATAGAGGTCTATAGTTTAGAAGATTCATTGAGATTATGGTCCTCAAGCATGTAGGAGGTTCTGAGGGATAGCTTATGTCATTACCAGTGATGACAGAGGAGGAAGATAGAAGATACAGCATGGAAGCAGAATGGAGATAAGTTATCAACTTCACATGTGAAAGTACTAGAGAGGACAAACATCTTGACTGGTTTCCCTGTATTTGTCTAGTTACTAAGACAGGTGCCAATCAAAATACTTACCATCATATCCTCAGATAAGTGTGTAGCTTTCACCCACCGTCAAAGACGTTTGTTCTGCATCAGATGAAGATCATTACAGAAATCCACAGATTGTCAAACTGCAGAGAACATCTTAGAGCAGAGTATCCATCACCAGTTAATACATTTGCCAAGGAACTTCTACAGATAAGACAGGGAACGTCACAGAAGATGGGTTTGGAAGTACTTTAAAAGCCAAAGGGCCAAGATGTTTGCAACAAGGTAGTTTCAAACAAACAAACAAACAATGGAGGGGGTGAGAAGGAAAAGATGAATGTGGGAGGAGTTGTTGGGGCAGTAGTACAGGTGAATATGATCAAAATACATTGTGTGAAATTCTCAAAAAACTAATAAATATTTTTTGTCAACTTTAGTTGACCTGTGTAGATCTTGTCTGCTGGATCTGGGATCTGAGAAACTAAAAGAACGGGGCAGACTACAGTACAATGCTGTAGACAACCTTGCTTCAGTTTCAGTGTACTTTTATAAACAAATGTAGCAAAAAAAGCAATGATCCAAGGAAGATTGTTGGAGTTCAGAAAAACATGATCAGAGAAAGATGTAAATAGACATCAGTAAGCACATATTAATTGTTAACAGAACAATCCTTTCCCAGAACTTTCTCAGGACAGACCAATTTAAACATAGTAGTTGGCATGTGATATAGACTGTATCTTGGAAAGTATGAAAGCAAGGCAGAAGGTGATATCCAGACTCAGGGTACACTGACCAGATAGGGTCTTATAGTTATGTTCTGACATCCAACAAGGATAAATATGTCTTATATATTGAATGTTAATGTTTGTCAAAAAAGGCACAAAATCACATCCAAGAATAATCCAGGGGAAAAAGTGGACCTGAGGTAAAAAGCACTTTGCCTTTGTCCCTGGAGCCTTTCTCATGGTTCCCAAAGGCATTGCTCCTTTGACTATGTTCTGACAATTATTTATTCAAAAAATATATATTATAGGATGAGTGTTCAAAAGAAATAGGGCTGTCATTTCAATTAAAATAAATTCAAACTGAGTTGAAGTGTGTTTAGATTTACTGATTTAGATCTTGAGAGGAGCAAAAACTCCTAACATAGACTCTTAGAATAGTGTGGTAGAGATGCTCCTTTCCTCATACATAGGCTTTGTTTTTCTCAGCTCCTCCAACTAGTCAAAACTCCTATATCATGTTGCTTAAAAACAAGACTATAAGGACAGACTCTGAGATCAGGGATGGATAACTCTGGAGAGGACCACATTAGAGGCTGCAGAATTTTGATCTCCACTTAAATTTTCACATGGCAAAAAGAGTTATGTATTTTTTTCAAGTCATGCTGGTCTGATTTCTTTATTTTTTCCAGCCTTACTATTTTTTAAATAATTTTTTATTATTTACTTTTTACATATACATTTATATTATTATACATATATAAAATAAACTAAATAAAGGAAGAAAGAACGACAGAACAATCAGCAATTATATTCATGTTACATTCCTAGTGTTTTGGCTGTTTGTTTTTGGCAACCTTGAAGAAAACATTTTCCTATCTCGATGAGTCTAAAATTCTGACTGTAACTCAATATCTATCATATCTCATCTCTACCACCTTAAAACATCTTTCTAGACATAAAAACACCTTCACCTCTAAACAACTAAGCTTAATCATGAAACTAAACTATTTGGTCTTCAACCTCATCAGAGACTTGAGAGGCAGTAAAATTAATTACTTGAGTAAACAGGAAGTGCAGATTAGCAGCTTCCAAATTAAAAAAAAAAATGATAGAAGCCGTTTGCTGCCTGGAGAGTCACCCATAACTCTCTAAAACGTTGGAGCACTATCTTGGGTCTTCTTGCCCAGTATATCTGACTTACGTACTTGTGAGGCAGGAACTATTGAGGACATGCTTTCCCTGTCTTGGCAGAGTTTGGCGGTTGACTCAGCCTGCATTCAAACTTTCCAAGTTTTAGGCAGAATTCTGTCAGTCATAGAAATGAGGCCATTTTGCCCAGTGGCTGGATTGCCATATTTGAAGCCATTTCCATTGCTTATTGATGTTCATCATCATATTTGAGGTAGGCTGGGTGCTGCCAGGAGTTAATCTGTCTTGTTGTTAAAGACTCATTAAAACAATATAAACATCTTTATATGGCATGTTTTGTAGGACCCCGAGGCTTTTGAAGACCTGCTCTAGTATTTTACCTCATCTGTTGATAGCATCATACCTATCTGCTACCTCTGGATGTACATTCTTGTGATGTAAATAGACTAGTAATTGAAATGACCACAATTTGATCAGCTGACAATTAACTTGTCTAACTTACTTATACTAAACAGCCTGCAGTAGGATTTTCTTCTTCTTAAATATATTTTATTAATTTATTAATATTACATCTCAATTGTTATCCCATCACTTGTATCCTCCCATTCCTCCCTCCTGCCCATTTTCCCCTTATATGCTCCTCCCCCTGTATATGCTCATAGGGTATCAAGTCTCTTCTTGGTAGCCTTCTATCCTTCCTCTGAGTGCCACCAGGCCTCCCCATCCAGGGGACATGGTCAAATATGAGGCACCAGAGTTTGTGTGAAAGTCAGACCCCACTCTCCCTCAACAGTGAAGAACATCCTGTCCATTGGCTAGATCTGGGTAGGGGTTTGAATTTACTGCACGTATTGTCCTTGGCTGGTGCCATAGTTTGAGCAGGACCCCTGGGCCCACATCTGCCCATCATAATGTTCTTCTTGTAAGTTTCTATGACCCTCTGGATCCTTCTATTTCCCCATTCTCCCATGCTTCTCTAACCTAGAGTCCAAATAGGATGTCCTCCCCTCTGTCCCACTTTCCTGGTAAGTGAAGACTTTCATGGGACATGCCCCTTGGGCTAGTGTCCAGATATAAGTGAGTATATACCATTTGATTCTTTCTGCTTCTGGTTTAACTCAGTCATTATGATCATTTCTAGTTCAATTTGTCCACAAATTTCAGGAATTCATTGTTTTTAGTTGAGTAGTATTCCATAGTGTAAATGTACCACAGTTTCTTTATCCATTCTTCTACTGAGGGACACTTAGACACTCTTTAAAGTCTTGAAGTTTTTATCATACAGATCTTTCACTTGCTTGGTTAGAGTTGCTTCAAGACATTTTATATTATCTATGTCTGTTGTGAAGGATGTTTCCTTGATTTGTTTCTCAGCCTCTGTGTCATTTGTATATAAGAAGAGTGCGAAAAGCCACTTGATCATGGTGGATGGTCTTTCTGATGTGTTCTTGGATTTGGTTTGCAAGTATTTTCTTGGATGCTCCATTCTACCACATGAATATTTGCTCATTATAGTCATAACTGTTTTATTCAAAAAAGCCAGAAAATAGAAACAATCTAGAAGTCCCTAATCAAAGAATGGAAAAAAATTCCTATATTTACACAATGGAGTATTAGTCATCTATTTAAAAAATGGCATCATGAAACTTGCTGGCAAATGCATGGAACTAGAATAAACCATCCTGGGTGAGATATCCCAGATCCCGAAAGACAAACATGTTATATACTCACTTACAAGTGGATATTTGCATGAAAGTAAAGGATATTCATGTTACAATCCACAGACACAGAGAAGCTTAGTAACAAGGAGTGCTTAAGTGAGGGGATACAAGGATTTCCCTGGGAAGGGAAATAGAATAGATATTTCTGATATACTGGGCACTGGTGGGGATAGAAACAGGAAGGATCAGGTGGGTGGGGAATGGAAGGAGACAGTACTGGAAGAAACTAGAATTGGAAGACATATCAGGGGTGAAGTAGAAACCTAGTGCAATGGAAACACCATGCAATCTAGCAAAGACTCTTAGTAATGGGGGCATGGGAGCCTGAATTAGCCACTCTCTGTAACCAAACAAGGCCTCAAGTGGAGATATTGGGACACCAACCTAGCCACAGAACCTCTGACCTACAATTTGTCATGCCTCCATGATGTGCTGAGTCTGGAGCCTAAATAATTGTCATCAGAGACTAGAGAGACTGCATGCAGCGTACCCAACTGATGGGAAGTAGCAGAGTCCTGCAGAGGAGGGTGGAGGAGGATAGGAGTAGCCAGGTGAGAGGTGGATCAAGGACACCACAAGAACAGGACCCACAGATTCAACTGACTGGGACTCAAGTGGGCTCACAGAGATCAGGAGCCTAGATCCTCTGCATATATGTTATAAGTGTGAAGCTTGATGTTCTTGTGGGACTCCTAAAAGTGGAATCATGGCCTATATCTAACTCTTGCTTGCCTTTGGGACCTTTCTCTTACTGAGTTGTCTCATCCAAACTTGATATGAGAATATGTGCCTGGTCTTATTGTACCTTGTTATGCCATATTTAATTTATGTCTCTGGGAAGCCTTATTTTTTTCTTGGAGGAGTTGGAGGGGGTAGATTTGGAGTAAAAAGAGAGGTGGTGGGGCAGGGGTGGGAAGGAGAGGGAGGGAAAACTGCAGTAGGAATACAATATGAGAGAAACTAAATTAAAAAATTATAATAGAGAGGGAAACCCACACATTCTCATTTATCTGAGAACAGAGAATATCTATTTCAGTCTCAGCCACTGTCAAAGCTAACCCTTCATTGTATATATATTAGAATGGCACTGGTGACCTCTTTTTTTAAGGCACTAGCCAAGGACAATACAGGGAGTAAACTTTAAACCCCTACCCAGATCTAGCCAATGGTCAGAACAGTCTCCACATTTGAGTAGAGAGTGGGATATGACTTTCTCACGTACTCTGGTGCCTCACATTTGACCATGTCCCCTGGAGGGGGAGACCTGGTGGCACTCAGAGGAAGGACAGCAGGTTTCCGAGAAGAAACTTGATACCCTTTAAATAGTTTTATTTTTCATTTGCTCACTGCACATCTTGATTGTAGCCCCTTCCCTCATCTCCTTCCCACTACACCCTTCCCCCTCATATCCTCTCCTACCCTTCCCTACTTCTAAAAAAGGGGAGCAGATTTAAAGATTTTCTTGTTTTAATAGCTGACTAGTATTCTGTTGTGTAAATGTAGCATGCTTTCTATATCCATTCTTTTGTTGATGGACATCAAGGTTGTTTCCACCTTGCCTATTACAAATAAAGCTGCCAAGAACATAGATGAACAAATGTCTTTGCTGTATGGAGGAACACCTTTTGGGTATATGCCTAGGAGTGGTATAGCTGGATGTTGAGGTAGCATTATTCCCATTTTCTGAGAAAACGCCAGACTGATTTCCAAAGTGGATGTACAAATTTGCACTTTCATCAGCAATGGAGGAGCATTACTCTTTCTCTACATCCTTATCAGCATGTGATGTCACTTGAGTTTTTTATATTAGCCACTCTGATGGGTATAAGATGGAATCTCAGAGTTGTTTGATTGGAATTTCCCCGAAGACTAAGGACATTGAGCATTTCTTTAAGTGTTTCTCAGCTGTTCCATATTCTTCTGTTGAGAATTCTCTTGTTTAGCTCTGTACTCTATCTGTTAATTGGATTATTTGGTTTGGTAGGATTTAATTTCTTGAGTTCTTTATACATTTTGAATATTAACCCTTGGTCAGATGTAGGGTTGGTGAAGTTTTTTCCTAGTCTGTAGGCTGTCATTTTGTTCTGTTGATAGTGTCCTTTGCCTTACATAAACTTTTCCATTTCATAAAATCCCATTTATTAATTGTTGATCTTAGAGCTTGAGCAGTTGGTGTTCTGTTCAGGAAGTTGTCTGCCATGACAATGAGGTCAAAGTTCTTCCCCACTTTTTCTTCTAACAGATTTAACGTGTCTGGTTTATGTTGAGAATTTTCGGTGACCATTCAGGCAGCGAACTGTCTTTGTAATCTTCTCATTTGGGAAGCCTTAGTCCATGGTGGTCTGATAGGATTCAAGAGATTATTTCAATTTTCTTGTATCTGTTGAGGTTTGCTTTGTCACCAACTATATCATCAATTTTGGAGAAGGTTCCATGAGGTGATAAGGAGAAGGTATATTCTGTCGTGTTTAGGTGAAAAGTTCTCTAGATGTCTGTTAGGCCCATTTGATTCATGACATCTATTAGTTTCATTATTTCTCTATTTAGTTTCTGTCTGTGCATCTGTGCATTGGTGAGAGTGGGGTGCTGAAATCTCCCACTATTAATGTGTGGAGCTCAGTGTGTTATTTAGCTTTAGTTACTGATTTAAGTTTCTGTTATGGAAGGATGTGGGTCCCCTTGTATTTGGGGCATAGATGTTCAGAATTGAGATGTCATCTTGGTAGAATTTTCCATTGATGAGTATGACGTGTCCTTCTCATCTTTTTTGAGTAATTTTAGTTGAAAGTCTATTTTGTTGGATATTTGAATGGCTACTCTAGCTTTTTTCTTGTGTCAATTTGCTTGGAAAACCTTTCTTTGAGCTCTTTACTCTCAAGTAATGTCTATCTTTGTGGTGAGTTATATTTCTTGCATGCAGCAGAATGATGGGTCCTGTTTGGGTATCCACTCTGCTAGTCTGTGTCTTTTTACTGGAGAGTTGACTCAATTAATGTTGAGAGATATTAATGACTAGTGACTGTTAGAATGGTTTGTTTTGATGTTAGTTGTGGAAGTGTGTTTGTGTGCTTGTCTACTTTTGGTTTTATATAGCAAAATGCTTTTCTTCTGTGGTGTGTGTGTGTGTGTGTGTGTGTGTGTGTGTGTGTGTAGTTAACCTCCTAGGGTGGGAGTTTTTCTTCTAGTTTTTTTTTTTTCAGTACTGGGTTTGTGCATAGATATTGTTTAAATTTGGTTCTGTGGTCTTGTTTCCCTTGCATCTTTTAATATTTTTTCTTTGTTCTGTACAATTAGTGTTTTGATTATTATTTGGTAGGAGGATTTTTTTTTGGTCTAGCCTATTCTGTAGGCCTCTTATATGCTTATAGGCATCTTTTTCTTAAGATTGGAGAAATTTTCTTATATGACTATGTTGGAAATATTTTCTGGGCTTTGGAGCAGGAATCTTCTCTTCTGTTCCTATTCTTAGAGTTCATCTTTTCATGGCATCCTTGATTTCTTGGATGACTAATTTCACCAATTTTTTAGATTTAATATTTTCTTTGATGGATGCTTTGATTTCTTCTATTGTATCTTCTACACCTGAGAGTCTTTCCTCCATCTCTTGTACTCTGTTCACAATGCTTACCCCTGTAGTTCCTGTTTTCTTCCCTAAGTTCTCCCTCCCCAGAATTTGCTCAATTTGTGCTTCTTTATTGTTTCTATTTCCATCTTCAGACGATGAACCATTTTACTTGTCTCCTTCACAAGTTTGTATTTTTGTTCATTTCTTTAAATGAATTTTCAAAATTTTCAGTTGTTTGTTTGTATTTTCCTGTAATTCTTTCAGTTATTTATTTATTTCCTTTCTACGGGCCTCAGACTGTTTGCCTGTACCTTCTTGTATTTCCTTAAGGATTTTATTCAATTCCTCTATTACCATTTTTGTATACATAGATTAATGTCATTTTCTTGAGTTTCAGTTGTGTTAGGGAATCCAGGCTGCTTACCGTAGGATAACTGGGTTCTGAAGATGCCATATTGCTCTGTTTTTTATTGATTGTGTTTTCACACTGGCCTTTACTCATCTGGTTGTCTATGGTGTTGGCTGGTAGATCCTGCTGGCCTCTGGAGTTCTGGGGGTGGGGAGTGCAAAAAGAGCCCTGGGCAGGAAGGAAGCTAGATGTTCCTGTAGGCGCCCTCCGCAGATTGGTGGAAATAGTGTCAAACTGGAATGTGGTTCTCAGGGACTTACTGTAGGTTCTCTTCAGATATATGATCCTGAGGACCAAGTATACTCCTCAGGAGCCTGGGACCCTCCTCTCATTAAGGGAAGTCCTGGAGTCAGCTGTCCCACTACTGGCTTTCTTGCTGCAAGGTTAATGAGGTCCTGTTACCCAGACACTGTGCTCAGACCCTGTGCTCACTGAGTCCAGAAGCCTGAGGTTGGAGCTTTGTGCTGGTACCTGAAAAGTATCCACTCCATGGGAAGGTCCAAGGCTGTGGCCACTATCCTCTATGGTAGGGGGACCCACAGTTGGAATCAAATAATCCTGGCACCCTGAAAATACCCAGAGACAGTAGGAGTGGAGGTGTGGTCTGAGGCTGAGGCCATGCTGGAGGGAGCCAGGGAGTTTTTCCCAGGTTTATCCAGGTTACCTGTGTGTTTCCCTTACAGTGAGCTCTCATCTCACCTGGGAAACAAAGGCATTGAGGTTTTGGGATCCACAGCACAGCCTGTTGGTTGCTCTGCTCTCACTGTAGCTCAGATACCTTGCACACTCAGTGCTGCCATCTTGGATCCCCTTGATGACTTTTTTTGGGACTGGCCTGAAGTGTAGTCAGAAGAAGAAGAAGCTGAAAAAATCTCTTCACTTTCTCCCACTCTGTGTTTCTTTATTCTTCCTTCTGTGTGGACTTGACTGCATCTAAATTCAAGTGAGTTTTCAGATTAGCTTATAAAACACAGTTATGACTCTGATACATGGTACAATCTATGAACTTCAGCTATGAAGACCACAGTCTGGTCTCTGATACCTTCCAATTTTCAGATTAAATTTCAGGAGGTGATGTGACTGTCGCTAGTGGGAGCAGAGGACCATTTCTTGGAATAACACTTTGGTCATTGGGATAGGATCAGACCCCTAAGGCCATAGGTTACCTATACATCCCAACAATTGAAGGCAGTCACAAAATTTAGAGGGTGAGTGACATCAAAGCCACTGAAGGCCTACAAAGCAGTTCCTCCTTAGAAAGAAAGACACGGTCTTGCAGAGTAGAACAACCAGTAAAAAGAAATACTACAACATCATGGGCACATGCAAAAATGCACTACCTACCTGGAAATAAGAAATAAGTAAAATAAAGACATGAGAAGGTTTCTTATCCACCATAAGTAGAAAATAACTGGGAGGGGAAATTGAAACTCTTGTCTTATATTTTAAAGATTTCCTTAAGAAATAAATCATGCTATAAAATGATATTTAATGTAATTGGAAATGTTTCAATGTTGTGTGAAAAAAAAACCAGGAAAATTACATCAGTTGCCATTTATTATTTTATGTAAGTAATATGCACATTTATGTATAAGTGTACTTATTTATTGTGTGATGTAATTGTGTCTTTTCATGATGAGGTCACAAGTGGTTTTAATTTTCTTTTGCTTTTTGCACAATCTAACTATATACAGAAAATACTTATAATTGTGAAGCTTTGTTTTAATTTCCAGATATTAAAAATAGTACACTGTGGAGAACAATATAACAAATATTCATGTAGTGCAACCCAAAATACAATTATTGTGTTATTCTACTTGCTTTAAGTCTTTTTAAAAAGAGAGGAAGTTTCTTTTACCCACCATCCTCTATGCCATTCTTTTTACTTTTCTCCACAGCTAACCCATTGTGATCTATTTGATGTATAAACTGTGAATCTACTTATAGATACTTATATACATTATTTTATTATATTTAATTTCATAATTAGAAAATACCATGACAATAAGCCATTGGAACAAGAATGCCTCTGCTCAACAACCCTAGATTTTAAAAGCTTATGCATAACAATGTCTCACTTCCTAGACCTTTACTGTTTCCCAGCATTACTTCACATGGTATTTTTTCCCATTTGTTTCTTTGATCCCTTCAAAGAGTACAGGAAGGTGGGTGTAATCATTCTACACATAAGCTAGTTATGGGAATATAATGCTTTTAAAAACAGAATGATATCTTACTGCCATGTTCTAGCCTCTTCACCGTGTCAGTGCAAAATCCATATATGCTTGTTCAGAGCATGGGAAGATTTTGGCTAGTCACACAAGACTGTGTCCTCTTGGTTCAGCTCAGCTTCTACTCACCAACTTCTGTGGCTACTCCTCTTTCTCAAGTTCCAGTGTTCTCCAGGTTCAACTCTCCATTTTGAATACTCAGATTCAGATCGGGCCTGGACATGAACTCTGCGTACCACCCTCCATAAAGTAGACAGCCATCTTCCCCATGTAGGACTAGACAAACCAGCTTCTTGGGCTGCCCAGGCTAAGAGGACAAGAAGAGAGTAAATATCAGCTGCGCTATCTTTTAATTTTAAGCAATGTATTGCTATTTAAATTATGTTTGTGGCAGTCTGTGGTTTAACAAAAATCACATTTCATATAAGAAAATAATAGGTGTATAAGGAGAGAGGTCTTTGTAGTAGAATAGGTCAAGATTGTCTTTATCTTCTTTTATGCAGATAGCCTAGACTAATCTCCACACTGTAAAAATACTCTATTCTGTATCCAAAGAAAGGTGCTCTATGTCCAAGCTTGGGTGGGAAGTGACCCTCTAAGCAGAACTGCACCTTTTTGCTGGTGTACTTTACCTGCCATCTCAGCTCTTGAGTAGGAACCCCACAAGACCAGGTCACTGCCCCTAGGAATGACATTACATCTTGCTGTGCCTTTACTGAGTAGCTTTATTTCTTTCATACCTGTGTTGTGAAAACAGAATTTCTGTTCAGCTAACAACCATACTTCCTTCTTAACTCATTCGCCATTTTCTATTTATTGTCAATCAAGATTATATTCTCACTCCACTTTGGTGAATAAAACAATAGCTTTCCTGAATCTTCATCAGGAAAAAGAAAACTTTGCAACTGAAAAAATTGTGGCTTTAGTTGAAAAATTTTCAAAAAAGTTATTTCTAAAAGCATCAGAGGATGACTAAAAGGGTTATTTTGTAAACTTTTGTATTTTACCTTTCTGTTTGAAAACTTCTTTGACAAAAGTAGATGAACAAGTAAGGGATCTATGAAGTGATCCTAGTGAGGACTCCTAGTAATGGAGGATACGGAATTCTGAACTGACCACTTTTATAGCTAAACAAAGCTTCCAGTGGCGGGACTAGGTTGCATTTGGTTGAGTTGTTGGCCCAGGGGGTCCTATGCAGATCCCTAAACAACTCAGGCTGATTCTAGGACAGAAGGTTACTCTCTGAAAACTGACAGCAGGGGTGCCATTGCTGAGGAAAACATCCACACAGTTCATTTTGCATATAGAGAAGTCAAGCTTGAGCCCGTATGGAGCCTTTACCCCTACATTCTAGTCTCCTTAGTGCACGGAGATACTCTGCAGACTATGGAAAGAGAAAGCTAGACACCAACCCAGGCATCATTCCTACAAGATGTGATGGAGCAATGATGGCACAGAACTTGTGGGAGTGGTCAACCAATGTCTGATTTAACTTAAGGCCCATTCCCTACACTGTTGGAAGGCCAGGAAACAGAGGCTGGATAGCCCAGAACTAAATACCACTGGGGAAAAATAATCAATGAAATGATTCCTAATGATATCTGCTATACTCATTGATTAGTGCTTTATTTAGTTATCATCAGAAGCAGATAGGAGTGGGGTCTCTATAGGAGTGGGTGCAGAGACCTAGAACCAGGCATTATTTGGAGAGATTATCTAAATCGGTGGTCTCCACAAGACCCCTCCCCTCCAGGCTCTGTGAATCCCACAGAAGAGGGACCAGAAGATTATAGGCAACAGGTGACACCAGGAGAACATGCCCCACTGAATCAACTAAGCAGGACTCATATGGGCTCACAGAGGCTGAAGCACAGGATCTGTAAGAGTTTGTACCAGATTCTCTGCCTATATTTTGTGGCTTTTAGTTTGGTGTTTTTCATGGGATTATTAACAGTGGGAGTTAGAGTGCCTCTGACTCTTTTGCCTGCTTTTGGGACTCTTCCCATGGCTTTTGCATTGTCTGATTGCATTTTTTTTTTTTTTTTTTTTGTAATGTTTTGTTGTCTTTTGAAGGCCTGTTGTTTTCTGAAGGGGGGGGGGAAGGGAGAAGCTCTGGAGTGGAAGGAAGGTGTGGGTGGAGCTGGGAGGAGTGGAGGAGAGGGAACTGTAGTTAGGATGTATTTATTGTATGAGACTGAAAGACCTCCCCGAAGGGAGACCCTCACTCAAGTCTCGGGATGGCGCGCATCCAAAGACACACAAACGACTGTCTTGCTGCAAACGCACGAGGTAGTTTATTGGCGGAGCTCTGGGTCAACATGTATCTCACGCAGGAGACAGAGGAGTCGACCCAGAAGCCCAGAAGCTTAGGGTTTATATGGACAAGGGTCAGGGGGAATCGGGAAGTTTTGGCACGGCCACACACGATTGGTTGTTTTAAATATTTGAACATCAGCAAATTTCATAAGCAAATCTGGGGCAAGGTCAGACTTAATCTCACAGGAACAGCCCTTGGTTCCTGTTTCTCTTGGAACCCAAGGGCAGATGTTTATCTGAGTCGATCCTGTCCTGTACATGTTTCTCTCAGGAATTTGTCCTTGTGTATCCTTCCTATCTTTAACAGTCAGCCAGTTCCTGAAACACTCCGCATTCTTTGTGGCTTATCATCTGGAGCCTTGGGCTAACAAACCTGCTGACCTGCATTTGTTTTTTTTTTTTTTTTTTTTTTTTTTTTTTGGTTTTTTTCGAGACAGGGTTTCTCTGTGTAGCCTTGACCATCCTGGACTCACTTTGTAGACCAGGCTGGCCTCAAACTCACAGCGATCCACCTGCCTCTGCCTCCCGAGTGCTGGGATTAAAGGCGTGTGCCACCACGCTCGGCTTCTGACCTGCATTCTTAACTACTTGGGTTTATGAGTCTGAGAGCTGAGAGCTCTGCTGTTCTGGTTGCTTTAATGCTAATTAAAAGTTTTCTCTTTCAAGACAAGGATTTATTTTCAATAAAAACCCTCGGGATACATTAACAAACATTTTAAAGACTTATTTTTATTTTTATGTGTATGAGTGTTTTTCTGGATATATGTAGGTATGCCACATATTTCTTGGAGTCCTCTAAGGCCAGAAGAGGGCATTATATACCAACCTTGAACTGAGGTTACAGAAAGCTGTGAGTTGCCATGTAGGTGCTGGGATTTTGTCCCAGATTCACTGCAAGAGCAATAGTGTTATTTACTGTTGATCCATCTTTGCAGACACATACATGTGAAAAGAATAGAAGATACAAAACAAATGCCAAGTAACGCTCTCACTGTGTCCAAATTAGAGGCTTTGATATAGAACATAACAGGCTTTTGCATATTTTGCAAGTGTACATATGCCTGAACCATAGAAAAGATGGAGAAAGGTCACTGATGTTTACGGAGCTTGTCTAAAACAAAAGCATCCGGGAGGTAGTATATGGTGCATTTTATTTGTGACTAACCTTGGTGGCATGCTGCCATGATGATGGAGAGATAACTAGTAAAACACTATTCAGTACACTGAGACTCCAGATAAAGGTCTGAGGTAGGCCCTATCTGTCATTTCTTTCTCTGATTTAAAGCATCACTTACAAGTTAGATCTAAGGAAAATTAGCATTTGGTATTATACAATGTAAAATATCCTTTATGGACATGCTCAGAAATTAAAAGTACCATTGTGTTTTATGATTGCTTCTAATTCCAGTTTTGGCTCCCATGCTTCAAAGCTTCATGTTACCTCTGAGTGAGCTGGTGGATCTTATACTGCAAATCTGAATGCCAAAAGGGAATCAGTCTGTAGGTGCCGAGTAAGCACCCCATAACAATTTCATGGAGTTAGTGTAATGAAATAACAACTTGTAAATCTAGTGAAAAGAATCTCTATTTTCTAAATAGAAACATCACAATATAGCTAGCTATTATCGGGAAGTCAGAAATCAGACTGCCAAGGACGGGTTAGAGATGGAAAAGCAGTCGCCTTGAGTCAGTTTACTGCGTTCACTAGTAGAATTTTGAACTCTTTGTGCTAAAAAGGAAAAAAGTTAGTGAAGATTTTTAGTTTTGAGGTCATAAAAGGAAACAAAAAAATGAAAAATGGGTGTATGGGTGTGATGAAAACTGAGGCATTGAGGAAAGAATTGTATTTTTAAAAGAATGAGAACACTTTATGGAGAAAGTAAAATTTTATCCTTGTTATTGTTTGCAATACTTCATGGGATGTACTCTATATTTGTAAGTATTTAATATTCACAAGAAACAATGTTTTCCTCACATGGCATTGGGCATTAGTTTTCTGTTTTCTATTTGCAAATGTAACATATAACCATTATTTCAGTCTGCTTAAGTCTAAAGGTTAGAAAATGGATTTCACTGGCTAAAATCAAATTGCTGGTATGCTCTTGGAGGTACTGGGTGTTAATGTCCTTGTTTCCTTAGTTTTCAAGGCTGCCTATGTCTCAGCAATGAAGCTAATCTTGATCTCCCCAATTCTTCTCTGCTGCTCAATTCTTTCTCCCACAAAAAAGGACCTTCCTTCTTAATCACACACAAAGCACTTTGTGTACATGAAGGTATTACTACAGATATCCCGGGCGACATGGATTAAAATGTGGTCAGTTTGGGGTCATTTTCTGGGTCACACTTTTTACTGGGTGTCAGTGAATAATAGATTTTTGCACATTAGAGTTTCAGGTCCTCTACTAGTAATTGGTTCCACCTGGAATGTTCTTTGTCCCCACTGTGGGGACCCGTGCCAAATTCTGCCATGTCAGAAATCCTGTGCTTAGGCTGTCTGCTGTGACCTTCGAGTTGCTGACCTTTACCTCACCACGAGGTCTTGTGTTCTAGGCTATCCTTGGACTATTTACCTTTGAAAGAAGTAGAGAAGTCTCAACTTGGAACCACCCAGAGGATCTAAGAAGTTCTTACAAGGAACTAGTCAAAGAACTAGGAAGTTCTACAGGGAACAATTTAAGCTATTGCATTCTTGCCTGGGGGCTAGGGTGAGTGAGATTAGAATAGCTCCTATTGACCTTGCTCTCTATATATATTCTTACTAGTGGGGCATTAAAGTGAATCTTGATCAGAAATTTCCTGACTTGATTCGTTATTTCTCGCATCTCTGTATCCTACTTTCAATCTCCACTCCCTCTTTCAGGTGAACCCTGATTCAATTTTTCCCTGTGGGTTGGGACCCAACACCTCACTAAGATCACTGTAGCAAGTGAATTGATTTTAACATGTGTGCATTCTTCCTGTAACAATGTTCAGTGAGCATTTTGGCCATCACTTTTTTTTTTTAATCCATTCCTCACTGTTCATGTCCGAAGGAAGGTCCAAAGCTAGGGGGAGATACTTAAAGGATACAGGCTTTCCAGGGCTAGCACACTGTAGGGTTGAATGGGATGCACCAGACCATGCATCAGTAGAGAAGTGTAACGGGAAAGACCTGCCTGCTCAAAGGAGGCAGCAGCCAAATGATGATGTGAAAGGCTCTTTTCTTCAATAAGAGCTTAAAATTCTATTATTCATGCTACAGAGAGAAGGAGGCTCTGAATGAAATACTCCCTCAACCTTTTTAGCGTGGACTTGCAAAGAAAAACAAGAAGGACCACCCCATCCTCTACCTTTTCCTCCCCTCCTTAGATTTCTTTGTTTGTGAACTGGATCCCCCACGCAGCACTTGAACATGCAATACTCCTGCCTCAGACTTCTGAGGGCTGGGATTACAGGTGTGTGCCACCTAGTGTAGATGGTTAGTTACCTATTTGTCCAGTTAACTCTGCATAGACATTTGGAAAACTGGTTTCTATTATAAACATATTTATAAAGCCTGATGGGATTTTAAAAGAAAACTTAAGTCAACTAGTTTAGAGGTCATAAATCTAGAAAAGTAATGAATATTTTTTGGTTGTATTCCATCAGACTAGAAGGATAAGAATTCTTTTCTTAGAAATAATACACAATTGAATTTTTTCTTTTTTTTTAATTATAAAATTTTTTATTAATTCATTCATATTACATCTCAACTGTTATCCCATCTCGTGTAACATCCCATTCCTCCCTCCCTCCCACTTTCCCCTTACTCCCCTCCCCTATGACTGTGACTGAGGGGGACTTCCTCCCCCTATATATGCTCATAGGGTATCAAGTCTCTTCTTGGTAGCCTGCTATCCTCCCTCTGAGTGCGACCAGGTCTCCCATCCAGGGGACATGGTCAAATATGGGGCACCAGAGTAAGTACGTGTGAAAGTCAGTCCCCACTCTCCACTTAGCTGTGGAGAATGTCCTGTCCATTGGCTAGATCTGGATGGGGCTTGATGTTCACTGCACATCACAATTGGATTTTTAAAAGACTACAAAGAGGTTTTATTTCCTAGCTAAATGACAGTATGTCTTTTTTTTTAACATAGGGATTTAAGTCTAGCATAATTGTGACTAACACTGTAATTTAACCATAGAAAGATGCTAGAAATTTTTATTCTTCTTTAAAGAAGATTTCTACAAAATTGTTTAATCATAATTCACAGAGTGGAATTTTTTTAAGTGCAGAGAATTCTTAATTAAAAAACTTGATATTTTCCTGTATCTGATGATAATTATATAGACAATGCAGTGCTTACTGACACTGAGGCTTGAAAAAAATAGGTGGTTATGGACAAAGACAGAGACTGCAGTGCTTAATAATACAACAAAACCACACACTTCAACTAACAGAATGAAACAGTCTACAAACGAATCAGAATTCATCATCACCTGAGTTTAATTCCATAGTAACATACTATTATCTGTCAAACATTCATACAATTAACAGAAAGCATATTCCAGCGTTTCCATGGTGTTTGAACATTCCAGTGGAGCAGCAGCCCACACAAAACCAAGGAGCTATAAAATATTAATTCAGTACAAGAATGTGTCCAACAGTCTGAACATTCATTATAGGTTAGAACAATTTTTCTCTAACAAGTGACTCAGTTAAAATGACCACTGCCAAACATTACAGAACAGGGCATACTTTCTTTTAAAGTTCTTCTTAAAAGCTTAAGATAATAAAGACTATTTGAATGACAGAGCTTTCCCTTTTTTACTAGTTATGCCTCCTGAGACACGAAGAAGAAGATGGTTGAATGCCACCCATTAGCAAGGTGGTTGTGGCCTTTGCAAGAATAGGGTGGGAGGGGGACATGCTGAGATTGTGGCTCAAGCAGGTTTGTTTCCTTTAGAGCACATCTGTTCAGGTCTTGAGGACTGATCAATTTTTAGTTTAGAAAGAAAAAGATCTTTCTCATAGCCAATGGTAAGCAAACATCTGAAAGTGAAGAAAGTGAAGAAATGAGCCTGGATTCTGTCTGGCCACTCCAGACAGGGTAGCAGAAAAAACACCACACAGATGACAGACAGCCTCATCGTGTGCTTTGTCCCCTCTTAGCAGAATGGGATCTACAAAGTTGTGACTTATATTATGTAAAACTTTCGAAAAAAAATCTTATGTAATTATTTACACTCCGTCCCAAACACCCCTTCACTTATTTAAAGTGTTTACAGTACAAGAGGCTGATATTTACAGTTAGTTGTTTGTAAAAAAAAAAAAAAAATTTAAAAAAGTATAAACAGAGCATTGGTTAGCTGCATGTGATTCCGGCTGTGCTTGAAGTGACTCATGGTGGTGGTACTCATTTCATTAGCTCCTGGCGGCATTTGTCTCTGAAATCATGTGAAGGATGGTGCCTGGCATTTAGGAGAGGCCATAAAGCTATTGTGGTAACAATAGCTTCTTATGTGCAAATTTTTTGAAGAAAGAAAAATTAAAATAGTTTAAGCACACCTTTCTCATTCTTTCATCCATATTTGACTTCTCACTCTGTCTTGTAGCCATCACTTCTTTTAATGAACATAGCACTTGTCTTTTAATGAATATAATGTGGGACTCTAAATATATGTCTCAAATAAGGAAATGTGTATCAAACAACAAAATAAAAGTTCCTCACCACTGAAAATTATTTCCAAAAGAAAAATGACAACATAAAATGAATAGGAAATTTACAATTTAATTATGAAAATAAAATTAAAATTGTAAAAATACCCTAAGTGTTTGCAAGATGTTATAAAATGACTACTTCATTTTATTTTCATGAGAATACCAAGAGGAAGCTGCTATTTATTATTATTATTATTATTATTATTATTATTATTATTATTATTATTGTTGTTGTTGTTATTTTCATAGACTATTACAAACTTGCCTATTAAATGGATCTAGCCAGGAACAGAAACAAAATGCAAATGTAGTCCAATTTAAGAGTGTAAGCTTTCATCAGTTGCAACAACACAGAAGGGAAAGGAAAGGACTGGGAAGGAGGAACAAGAGAGAAACAAAAAAGAAAAGAGGCAGAAATGTCTATTCCTTATCCATCTAGTTGGTGGCATTGATTTTATTGGTTTTAGTGCTAATTCTCAATGTTAGTTAGTGAAGGGTGGAGAAAATCTGAGCTCAGAATATTTAAGGATAATGTTGGTAACATTATTGAGGTCTCTTGTAAACAGTTTAGGAATGGGTACATGACCCAAATTCCTCTGAAGTGGTGCTTAGGCCCTTGGTTTGAGGGTAGGTGCTTATTCTCAACATAAGAGTTAAAATGCACTTCTAGGGATTGTTGGAAGTCATTTGTACTCACTAGAGAATTGAGTTTACAGCACAAAGGTAGAGCAGAGGCAACAAGAAGAAGGATTTTCCAGGGTGCAGTAGCTGTGAGAACAAACCAAGTCTGCAACCTAGACTATCTCTGATATCTCTATTTGGTTAAGAGAGGCATTAAAAGGCCATTGAAACTTCAGCAATTCTGGTGATGAATCTTGTTTGTTGATGACAAGTAAAGGCACCATAATTGATACAAGTATCCAAAGCCTGGGAATTTATACCTGGGGTTGTAGTGTAGTTGATAGCATGCTTGTCTAGTATGCTGGAAGCTCTTGAGGTTAATGTTCAGCATCACATAAATTGAGTACGACGGCACATACCTGTAATCTCAGAACTCGAGAAGTAAAATCAGGAGCATTAAAAGTTCAAGGGCATCGTCTTCATATAGAGATTGAGTTTGAAGCCAACCTGGCATTCATACAACTCTTTATCAAAAAAGAAAATTATATAATCTAATTTGACATAACAATTCCAACACAATCTCAGCATCTGCTTCCATTCCCTACTGGATGGAGTTTTTCAGAGGATCTTTACAATAGGCTCTTATTTTGTTCCTTTTTTTCAACAACTTTCAGTGTCTATTCTATTTTCCTTTTGAATGATAATTCAGCATTCTTCCTAGAGTTCTCCTTGTTATTTACATTCTTTATATCCATTTATTGTAGTGTTTTATCCTGTATTATGCGGCTAATATATACTTATAAGTTAGTATATATCATGCATGTCTTTCTGGGTCTGTGTTACCTCACTCAGGATGATCATTTCTAGTTTCATCCATTTGCTTGCAAATTTTAAGATTTCCTTGTTTTTAATAGCCATACTTTAAGGTGGAGCACAGGGAGTCTTATGGAAGAGTTGGGTGTTAGAAGAACCTAGAGGGACAGGAGCTCCACGAAGAGACCAGTGGAGCCAACAAATCTGGCTCGAAGGGTAGGATTTGGAGAGGCTGATGCACCAGCCAAGGACCATGCACGGTGAGGACCTAACCTTCTACTCACCTGTGGGTCTCATAATATGGGGAGCAGAGGCTACCTCTGTCATGGACTCTGGTGCCCACTTGTTGATTACTTCCTCCTGGCAGGGTGGGCAGCCACAGAGGAAGAGGACACATGCAGTCCAGATGAGATTTGATAGGCTAAGGACAGATGATATAAGAAGACTCTCCCTTTCTGAGGACTGGGGGGGGGGGGAGGGTGTGACCAAGAGGCCATGAGGGAGGGGACTACGTGAACAACAAGAACAAAACCAACCCGATTCCAACACAGATTATTAAAAATGAGTTAATTCATTTATTTACTTTGTATTCCAGTTATGTCCCCTCTCTTCTCTCCTTCCATTCCCCCTCTCTCCCCCTTCCCTATTCCTCAGAAAAGGGAAGCCCCCTACATACACCCCAGCTCATCAAGTTGAATTAAGTCTGAGTTTGTCCTCTTACCTTGTGAACTGGCAAGGCAGTCCCACTAGGGGTAAGTGATGAAAAAGCAGACAACAGAGTCCATGTCAAAGACAGTCCTATTCCCCTTACTAGAGGACACACATGCAGCCTGAGCTGCCCATTGGCTACATCTATGTAGAGGACCTAGGTCTATCCTTGCATAGTCCTTGCCAACACAGATATTTTATAAAAATTACAGACTTAGAGAGAGGCACATGATATACCTATAAGATCAGATTATCTCTAAATAGAGCGCCTAGGCCCTCTAAATGTATAGTTCTTGGTTGGTGCATCTGTCTCCACCAGCCCTCCTTGATACAGATTTGTTGGCTCTTGTGGGGAGTCATGCTAAATTCAGCCACGTTAGAAATCCCATGCTTAGGCTGCACACTGTGACCTTTGAGTTGTTGACCCTTGCTGAAGGAGGTCTTGTGTTCTCAGCTATCTTTGCATTGTCTACCCAGAGAGGAAAGTCCTTAAAGGGAACTACCCAGAGAAATAGGGAAGTTCTTACAGGGTACTACCCAGAGGATTAAGGAGTCCCTACAGGGAGCTACCCAGAGGATTAAGGAAGTCCCTACAGGGAGCTACCCAGAGGATTAAGGAAGTTCTTACAGGGTACTACCCAGAGGATTAAGGAAGTTCCTACAGGGAGCTACCCAGAGGATTAAGGAAGTCCCTACAGGGAGCTGTTCAGAGGATTAAGGAGTCCCTACAGGGAGCTGTTCGGAGGGTTAAGGAGTCCCTACAGGGAGCTGTTCGGAGGGTTGTATTCCTGCCTGGGGGCTGGAGAAGTGAGGTTGCCGTAGAGCTTGCTATATAAAGTCTACTCGCCTGCTTTAAAGTGACTCTTGATCAGAAATCTCCACATTTGACTCAATTTTCCTTGAGTCTCTGTCCTCCACTTTCAATCCCCACTCCCTCTTCCAGGGAACCCTGTTTGATTTGTCCTGTGTGCCAGGACAGGCTCTGTTGGTCTTCTTGTGGAGCTTCTGTCCCCTCTAGGTCCTTCTATGCCCTGTTCTTCTGTAAGACTCCCTGTGCTCTGCCTTAAATTTTGCTGTGAGCCTCAGATTCTGCTTCAATCCCCTGCTGGGTGGAGTCTTTAGAGGACCTTTTATAGCCTCCCATCCTGTTCCTTCCTTCTCTTCAACAGCTTCCAGTGTCTATTGTATTTGCCCCTAGGGTCCTCCTTGTTACTTAGCTTCTTTAGGTCTGTGGATTATAATATGGTTAATACCTGGTTATAAGTGAATATACACCATGCCTGCCATTCTGGGTCTGGATTACTTCACTCAGGATGATTTTTTTCCAGCTCCATCCATTTGCCTGCAAATTTCACAATACCCTTGTTTTTGATAGCTGAATAGTATTCTATTGTGTAGATGTACCACAGATCCCTTATCCATTCTTTGGTTGAGGGACATCTGGGTTGTTTCCAGCTTCTGGCTGTTATGAAGAGTGCCACCATGAACAAAGCTGAGGTAAGACTCTATCCTCTTGCCATAGTTCATTGTTTGCATTTTTCTGTCTTTGTTTTGTGTTCCAATATATAAATTTTAAGTTCTTTTTTCCTTTCCTTGAGTTAGCATTCTCCTTTTGCTAGATTTACTAGTCCAGGTTAAAGAGCCTTGCTTTTTCAGAATATTGTTACTATGCTATTTTTTTTAAAATATGGAAACAAATACTTAGAGGTGTTTCATATATTCTTGGCCCCACAGTTGTAATATGGTGAAGTTATAACATTAATCTCTGATTTTAGTATTTAGAAAGAAAAATCATTTATTAATCATTTCACTAAGGTTATAAAACACAGAACTTTTATGGGGAGAGCTGTATTTGTTTGTTTCTTAGAATATATCCAGAGGGAAGCATCATAACATGATCACTTCCTTATAGTCTTAATCATTCCATAGCATGAAACTGTTGAGATCAGAAGTTATGAACCAATATATCAATGATGGTATTATTAAAAAGGCAAAAAAAAAAAAAAAAAAAAAAAGGCAGCTTGCCTGTGTCTGTCTATGATATTGATGACATTTACTGAAGTTTAAGTTATTTAGATGGGTCAGTACACAATCATGTCTTTCTTCAGTTAGCTATTGCTAGTATTATTATTATTATTGTTTGTGGTTTTGGGAATAGACCCTGGGCTTTGTACATATGAAGCAAGTCCTCTACTCTGAACTACAGCATAGCTATGTATATCTATTAGTTATGCTCACCGCCCTTTTGTAGTTTTTGACAGAGCCTCATATAGAACCACGGCCTGGCTCTTTGCCTTCCTCTGGGTCCTCTTGTAATTAGCGTGTACTTTTAGTCACTTTAATGTTGTTTTAGTAAGTATAATGCTCCTCCCCAAAAGATGTCCACACATAGAATCCTAGAACTTAAATAACCTCATAAAGTACAAAGAACTGCAAATATGATGAAACTGAGGGACTTCAGATAGATAATTGCACCAGATTACCTTGGCAAGTTTACACATGCCATAGAGCTTACATTCTCAGCTGCAACTTGGTTCTCCTGTGCTTTGTGTATTGACGTGCACCTTCATGCTCTCTATAGTCTTCCCTCAAAAATAACTTCTGAAGTTTTATCCGTTATTATTTTATTCCTCCTTTGTTAGCAGCCTTTTAATTATTTGCATAGTCTCTGACAATTCCTTTAGGGTGTTCTTCTGTATCTTTTCCAATCACAGTGAAGGTTGTAAATACGCCCACTAACATCCAAATTTGTTATAGAATTTTGTTTTCTATTCTTCCAAATTACTCACTTGATTTTTCTATGTCCATCAAATTCATACTCCTTCTGGTAAAGTACAACCCAGATTCATTTTACCCTTCAGTTCCATAGCTGATCCACAGAGCTGCAAATCTCTACTGTCTGACACAAAATGGAAATCTAGAACAACTTTCAACCCTATTTCTCATCTGTTGATTTCTCCTTTCATTGCCTCACTGAGTGTTGAAAAAATGTGTGTCTGTTTTAAATACCTCGTGTTATCAATTACAATAGGTAATTTATATCATTCCTTTCAAGAATCAAAACTCAAGTAACAGCACATACTGGTGAGGATGTGGAGAAAGGGGAACACTCCTCCATTGCTGCTGGGAGTGAAATCTTGTGCAATGCCTTCAGAAATCAATATAGTTGTTTTTCAGAAAATTGGGAATAGCTCTACCTCAAGAGCTAGCTATACTACTCAGGGTATATACCCAAAAGATGATCCACCATACAACAAACACACTTGCTCAATTATGTTTATAGCACCTTTATTTGTACAGTCAGAATCCAGGAACAATGGATAAAGAAACTGTGGTACATTTACACAATGGAATAGTAGTCAGCTATTAAAAGCAAAGAACACATGAAATTTGCAGGCAAATGGATGAAACTAGAAAAGATTATCCTGAGGTAACCCAGACCCAGAAAGACACGCATTGCATATACTCACTTATAAGCAGCTACTAGCCACAAAATACAGACTCACCACACTACAATGCACAGATGTAAAGTAGCTAAATAACAAGGATGGCCCTAGGGAGGATGCTTACTTCTCATTCAGAAGGGCAAATAGAATAGATACCAGAAGCATTTGAAGAGGAGGAACAAGATGGGAGCCTACCATAAAGGTCCTCTGAAAGACTCCACCCAGTGGGTGATCAAAGAAGATGCTGAGACTCACAGGCAAACTTTGGGGTGAAGGGCAAAGAGTCTTATGGAAGAGTTGAGGGATAGAAGGACCTGGAGGGTGTCAGGAACTCCACAAGGAGACCAATGAAGTCACCACATCTGGGCCGGAGTGAGGGTGGGGCTGCAGAGACTGATGCACCAACCAAGACCATGCATAGTGAGGACCTAGACCCCCTGCTCAGATGTAGTAGATAGGCAACACAGTCTCCTTTGGGGTCCTATAATATGGGGAGTACAGGATACCTCTGACATGGACTCTGGTACCTACTCATTGACTCTGGTGCCTGTATTGCCTTAGAGCCTCCAAGATGTTCGAGATGCCAGAGTCATGGGATATCTGCTAAAAAAAGCTGCTAATAGTGAGTCAAACGAGAAAGGGGGGGGAGGGGATGTTTTTAGAAATCTGAAGAGTGCTTTAACATCAGACAAGGAGAAAGGAGTTTGGGGTTTGCCCAGCTAGTTTTCAGTCTTGCTTTAATCCAGTACTTCCTCAATACGCTCCCTTTCCACCCTTTTGTACTGGTGATGTATATCCTGTGTCATTACATGTTGGATGTTTGTGATTTGCTTTTTGCTTTTGCTTTTATAAGGGATTACAGGTTAAATGAATTTCAGAAGAGACTTTGGACTCTAAAATGGAGTTAAGACTGTAATATACTACAGAGACTTTTGAAGTTATACTGAATGCATTTCTGCATTATGTTTTAATTACAAGCCTATGGGGGGGGGGCAAGGAGTAGAATGTGGCTGTTTGACCAGGAATGGCCACCATAAACTCATGTGTTTCAATGCTTGTCCCATAAGGAGTGACACTGTTAAGAGATGTACCTTGTTGGAGCAAGTGTGGCTTTGTTGGATGAGGTATATCACTAGGGGATGGACTTTGAGGTCTCAGAAGCTCAAGCAGTTCACTTCTTGCCACCTGCTGATCTGAATGTAGAACTCTCAGCTTTTTTTTCAAGCACCATGTCTGCCTGCATGCTACCATGTTTTCCACCAGGATAATAATCGGCTAAACCTCTGAAACTAAGCTCAATTGTCCCCTGATATATCAGTGAAGCAGCATGAGGCCAATAGACAGCACGGGGAGAGACTAGGGTGGGACCTTCTGTCAGCCAGGGAAGGAGTGGTTAGAAGAGGAAGTAGGATATTCAGCCTCAGCCAGAGGTGCAAGAGAGATAAGGATTCAACTGGAGCAAAGAAAGAACTAAAAATCAAGTAACTTGGGGATTTTGGCAAAAATGGATTCAAGGTTACATAGAGGGTTAAGAGCAGACTTAAATTGCTCAAAATTGTGTTGTAAAGCTCTATGAAAAATATAAAGAGTTTAAGTTATTTGTGTGATAGCTAGGTTAAGAGAGAAACCAAGAGAAACAAACAGTTACATATGAATAACTTCAACACAATCCATTTTCCAGATTTATAAAGCATATCACCTTTAGGGTAATTGGATTGTAGATAAAATAACTTAAAAGTAATTTTTGAATCTTTGAGAGAAGTTATTTTCTTTTGCTGCTTCTCCGATAGCAGTAACATCATCAATAGCATCAGCATCAGATATCTATAGAGTATCAGAGACATGCAGAGCTGACTAGGTTGAAGCATATAGGCCAACATTTTTGACTGTACACACTCTGGTGTGAGTTAACCTCCCAAAACTTAAGAATATTGTATATAAAAGAGAAAGAATAATCATTTTACAGGGACAATTATAAGAATAAAATGCAATCATTTTGTTGTCAAAATGCCTTTGAATCATAAAGCATCACATACATGGAAACTTTAATTATAAATAACAATATAATTTATAAAACTGAAATCTCAAAATAGGAAAACTAGTTTCAGAACTGTTTGCCAAGGATCTCTCCCACCATGAGCAGCCATGTTATTCTTAATTGGATCATTGTATATGAAGCAATATATCTGATTAAAAGTATGACTTAACATAGATACCATATTTCCTCAGGAGTTTGGATAGTGAACTTTTCAAAGTTCTGAAACAGTTAGCCCTTGGTAAGTCAAAGAAAGGTTTTCTGTTTTAGGAGACATCTTTTCAACAGTTCAGGATATACCTGTTGGGATAGTGCAGGAGATGGTGGTTGACACTAGTAGGAACTTTATTACTTTCTTCTTCCTGTTCTTTTGCTTAAGTGAGGCAGCCAGGCAATTTGGATGCATGTGGTATGCAAATGTGTCATCTTCCTTCAAAGTTCTTAAGGATAATTATAACTAAAAACACATTAGGCCAGTTATATTATAGCAACTGTTGGTTTGAGGTGTTTTGCTCAGCTTTATGATTTGTAAGCATTTTGAGGTCAATAGAGAAATGCTATTTTAAATATAATGCTTTTATTTTATTATTTCTTTTATTCACCCAGCTCCAAGAAATGTGATATTCTATTTCAGTAGTGTATTTGTGTACCATTTTCAAGCAGACTTAAAAACTATGTTAGAAACTTAATGGGTATAGAATTTCAAACAGGAGAAGAGAAAGCACATATTCCTCAAATTCTTGGTAACTAATAAACAATGACAATACCAACCCACACAGGTGAAGGATATGAGTTTTTCTGGTGCATTGGTGTGGAAAACATGGCTCATAGACAGCATAACATTGTTCTTTTGATCACACCTACATATTTGAGGAAATCACTTTCTCTCTTTCTAGCCCATGTAATTGGTAGTATGGTATTCATTTACTTTACTACTTCAACAATAATTATTTATTGAACCTTATTATTTGTCATAGCTGTAGATTAACATGCAATTCTGATATTGAGGGATCCCACAAATCTAAACCTTGTCTTTTTCTACCCTCCAACTCCCATAATGTATTACAAAATCATAGCCCAATATCACAGTGGAGAAATTGCCAAGGGCAGAGCATTTTCACTACCACAAGATTCTTTACATCACAGTGTTGTTATGTACTGCTTCCTTCTACCTTTCCTCCCCAGCATCCCCACATTTAGTGTATTATCATTTTAGTAATTCTTTCTAAACAGTATTGTACAAAGTGGGACCTTTTAAAATTATTGTAGTTATTTAGAGAGTCATTTAGATTCATCTGTATCAATAGTTTTTTTTTTTTTTTTATTTCTGTGCAGTATTTTGTAGTATTGATGAACCAGTTTGTTAACCATTCATCTGAACAAATATTTGGGCATATAACAATTTATTGCTATTACAAATAAAGCTGTTATCAATATTTTGTATGATTTTCTGGGTGAGACTAAATTTCTCAGAGACAAGTGACTAAGATTAGAGCAACTGGTTAATATAGTATTTACATATGTATTTTTAACAGTTGATCTTCCTGGAATAATTTATTGTGGTACTAGGGTTTGAACATATGCTGGGAAAATACTCGATTACAGAGATTCACCATAAACTCCAAATATTTGGTTTCAATGATTTTCAATTTTTTCCATTTTATGAATCATGGTTTAGATGTCAACTCTAAGAAATTTGTTTAGTATTGTGTTACTTTTCCTGGGAAGACAAAATGAAGTGTTATTTACTCAGGACTGATGTGACTAGTCCTTTTCGATGGGCCAATAAGTTTATTTGGGTCATTCACAGAAGCATGAGTGATTCAAAGGCACCTATACAACTGAAGTTCCCATCCCCAAGCAATCTTCTTCATCACACGTAACTAGGGAAGGGATAGAAATGGATGATAAGGGGTGGCATAACAGCAGCAAGAGGTGGTGACTGAAATCCCAGGTGAGAGTGATACTTGACTCTCTTTTCAGGGTGATATGAATGGCCTCATCACTACGATATTACATTTTACTATTGCTGTGCTGTTATGCTTATTTCCTTGCCAGGGTTTCAGGCTGAGGTCTTTTTAAGTCACCACAGTGTTGTCCTTTATGATGGTCAGTAGTCTTGAATAGATCACTACAATGTTTAGCCCTAGATAATACACATTTTTTCCTATGATTTTTTTTTTTTTGTAAAATTTTATACTTTGACATTTAAGCCAGTGACTCATCTTGTGGACCACAACTGGTGTATAATTTGTGAGAGTTGGGTCAGGTTAATTCTATTTCCATTGTATTTTATTTTTCTAAGATTAGTTTTTTAAAGCTCTGTTCCATTGAACCGTTTATGCACATTTATTGTCATGAATAAAGGAGTAAATTTTTATGAGTTTATTTCTAGGGTTTGTTGTTCCTGTAATTCCTAGTTTTAGGTCAACTTGACACAAGCTTCAGTCATCAGACAGGAGGGAGCCTCGAGTGAGAAAATGTCTGTATCAGATTTGAGTATAGGCAAACCTGTAGGGTATTTTCTCAATGATTGCTGTGCAAGCCCATGACCTACTGTGCGTGGTGCCATCCCTGAGCTCTTGGTCCTGGGTCCTATAAGAAATCAGGCTGAAGAAGCCATGATGAGCAGTGAGTAATTGGCACTCCTCTGTGGGTTCTGCACCACCTTCTCCTTTGACATTCCTGCCCTCTTTGAGTGCCTGTCCTGACTTCCCTCAATTAGAACACTGATATGGAAGCAGAAGCTAAATAAACCCTTTCCTTCTCAAATTGCTTTTCATCATAGTGTTTCATCACAGCAATAGGAACCTTCACTATGACAACTCACTACACTGTCCTTCTGACACCACCACCCAGCCTTGGATACTAGAGCTATGTAATGACTTGAAATCAAATAGATGGACTTTTTTTCCTGATTTTCTTTCTTCTTTGGAAATCATCTTAGTTTCTAATTCTTTTGCATCTTTAAATTAACTTTAGAATAATTTTATATAATTACAAAATATGACAGGTTTTTATCAGAATTATGTCAATATTTTCATCAATTTGGAGATAGTTGCTGAGTACATTTAGCATCCTAATGCAAGAACACGTTCTGCCTGTCTGTTTTCTTAGACCATCAATATAACATGTACAATTGGAGGAATTATCCACTGAAACCGTTTGGAACTAATGTCATTTCTTCTCTCCTGTCTATACATTTATTTTTTCTTAATGGTTGAGGACTATTAAAAGTATATATTTCACATTAAGACACTCAGCTAGATAATGTTTCATGGGGAATAGACCTACTTGTCTCATGTTACTTGTGATGACTATTCTTGTTTGTCAACTTGACACATCTGGAATGAACTACAATATAGAAATGGATGAGGTGGGTGAATCTACTTCTAGTTCAGACAACTGAGGTAAGAAGACACACAACTTTGATCCAAATCTTGAGGTGAGAAGAGAAGCCTTTAATTTAAATCTTGAGGTATAAAGACATAATACCTTGTGCTGGAAGTCTATAGAAGAACATAGAAGAAGGAAACTTTTGCTCTTTGCAGGCTTGTCTTTACCTTGCTAGCACATCTATTCCTTCACTGGCATTAGAGTCTATTTTTTCAAAATTCCATCATAAACAGAAGACCAGTTAATAGATTCAGACCTTGGGACTAAGCAACTACTGTATTCTTGGATTTTCTGTTCACAAATAGCCATTGTTGAATTAGCTAGACTTCATCATGAAGTAATTTCAATAAATATCCTACTATCTATCTATCTATCTATCTATCTATCATCTATTTATCTTCTATCATCTATAGACACATTACATAAGTTCTATTACTCTAGAGAACTTTGATCAACACATAATTATTTCCTGTCAAGAAAAGGTTCCCATACCACATCAAGCTTGTGGACCTCCAATACTGTATGGCATTCCCCTGATGGAAATTTTCTATCTTTACGATTAGTCTTTTGTACCTCATCCCTGTTACTGTCAATTTTTGTCTTTTTTCTTTTTCACTAGTCTTGTAAAAGCCTTGTCAGTTTTGTTGATTTTCACCAAGAAACAGCTTGTTGTTTTACTGATTTTCTCTATTGCTTTTCTACTTACAACTTTATTGCTTTTTTATTATTTGCTTTGTTTTGCTTAGTTGGGGTTTAGTTCTTTCACTGTGTCATACACACTTGTTACTTTGTATTTTCACTTATTTCAATTAATTTAAATTTTTTCCTTGATATTTTTTTATTTCTGTCACAAATTACTTAGAAGTGCTTTGATTAGGTGACCAGAATTTAATAGTTACACTGGTAAACATGGATTGTCAGCTTCATTGGATCTAGAATCATCTAGAAGACAAGTGTCTGGTCATGGCTTTACTTAATTATCATGAATAGATTAGTTGAAGTAAGATTTACCCTAAAACAGCACTGTTCTCAGGGATTGAGTCCTACAGTGCATAAAATGCAGGAAGGTAGATGAGCACAGGCATTCACTGCTGTTTGCTTTATAACCCTGAATGCAATGTGACCAGCTTCCTATTTAAATTCTTCCCCATAATGATGACATTCTTCCTTAAACTATGAGCCAAAATAATGGCTCATTTATTTTGTGTCATAAAATATCCATATGTTGCGTAGACCTACCACTCTTTACCCATACATATATCAGTTGATTTTGGGTTGCATCTAATTTTATAAATTATAAACAAATCTACTATACATATATAATTTTCAACTTGTCTACATTAAATACTAACCAAAGAGACTTGTTGCTGTGAAAAAGTATGCATAGTTTGAAGAATGTCTGATTGTCTTCCATTTATATGCTATCAACACAGATCATGTGTATATTAACTTTTTATACCATTTCTGGTGCAACTTAATTAGAATGGAAACATCTTGTTTTAAATGGAGATTAGTTAAAGGCTGAATTTGGCATCTCATTGGCTTTTTGTGCAGAATTTAAATTCCTGTGATCACGCAGCCGTCGGCATTGGTGTGCATAGGGAAACGGCAATTCTGTATTTCTGACAGCCTATTTAAAATGGGCAAGAGAGAATATTTCAAAGTAAGATTGTATCATATTGATCTGCCTTTCAGGTATTTATTTATTATACATGCTATTTCTGAAAAATGAAAAGCACAAGAAAATTTCAAGGCTACTTCTTACTTCAGGGAGTTGGATAGGTATAAGTTTATAGTGTATTTATTTCTTAATATATACAATAAAGTTGATTCCAAATGAATTTAGAAGCAGAATATAAATCTCTACAGTCACAAGTAGAATTTAGCCTTGCACTAAATCTTTGCCTAAAATACCCCAAAGCAAGTTGTAAAAAAATTCTTTTTATACATCAAATTAAATTTAACTTCACTGGGTGGTGAGCAGTGGCAGAATACTGCTAGGCCATATTTACTTATTGCAACCACCACTACTTGCTGATATGTGATTTATAGAGAAAATATTCCATTTCCACCATAATGTATATTTCTAAAATGCAATATATTTGACCTTTATTATATATATATCTTGTGATGTAGACTGTGTATGCTTCTTCCAGGCCCTCTTGTGAACAAGGTGCTGCTCCAGACTTTATGGTATTAGATGCCATTCATACAGTGCTTATTATATGCTGTATCTTATCCCAATGCTTCATATACATAGTGACTAAATATTACAACAGTAACAACCTCCTTACATAATCTCAGTCAGTTTATATTTGATGAATCCTAGCACAAAACTAGGTTTTGTTGATTGAAAAAACAATTATCTTCCTCAGTAATTCTCATTTATTTAACCTTTTGTCATGTAGAAATGAGCTGATAATTTAAAGAATATATTCTGGACCTAAGACAATTGTTAAAACATAATCCTCACTTACCATTCAGAGAGATATCAAATAAAGAATATAGTCTTTCTTTATTCGTTTACCCAATTACAATTGTGTGTGCATGTGTGTATGAATGCATGGATGTATGTCCACACGTGGGTATGTATGTACATATATGTGTATGCATGCATAGATATGAACACATGTTTGTATGTAATAATGTTCATATGTTTGCATGTTCACATATGTGTACATGTAAATGTTGAAAAAAGTGAACAACTTTGAGTGTTGTTCCTTAGGTGCTTTCTGCCTGTTTTTTTTTTTAAAATGGTCCCTCACTGGACCTTGGCCTCTCCATATAGGCTATGGTGTCTGACCAGTGAGCTCAGGGATTTCTCTGGCTCCATTTTTCAAGAATATGCTACCAATCCCAAGGCTCTTTTTCAATTTTATTTTTTTAATTGCATTTAAAAATTTTAATATGTTCACTTTACATACTGATTATAGCCCCAACCCTGTCACCACCCAGTCCCATTGTCCCTCCTTCATACTCTCTCCCTCCCTACACTAGTCCTCAGAAAGAGGATGTCCTCCTCCCTTAAAATCTGACCTCTGCCTGTCAAGTCTCATCTGGACTGCTTGTATCCTCTTCCTCTGTGGCCTGGTAATGCAGTCCCTCCAGGGGCAAGTGATCAAAGGGTGGGCACCAGAGTTCATGTTAGAAGTAGTCTCTACTCCCCATATTATGTGACCTGCAATGAGACTGTGTTGCCTGTCTACTACATCAGAACAGAGGGTCTAGGTCTCCACCATGGGCCTTGGTTGCTGCATCAGTCTCTGCAGCACTCCACCTCTCTAACCGGATTTGTTGGCACCATTGGTCTCCTTGTGGAGCTCCTGTCCTTTCCATGTCCTTCCATTCCCCAGCTCTTCCGTAAGATTCCCTGTGCTTCACTCTGAGTTTGACTGTGAGTCTCAGCATCTGCTTAGATCCCTTGCTGGATGGAGACTTTCAGAGGACCTCTATGGTAGGATCCCAACCTGTTCCTCCTCTTAAGCTGCTTCCGGTGTCTATTCTATGTGTCCTTCTGAATAAGAATTAGGCATTCTTCCTAGGGTCCTCCTGGTTATTTAGTTACTTTAGGTCTGTGTATTGTAGTGTGGTTATCCTGTTTTATGTGGCTAATAGCTGCTTATAAGTGAGTATATACAATGAGTGTCTTTCTAGGTCCGGGTTACCTCACTCAAGAGGATCATTTTTAGTTCCAACTGTTTGCTTGCCAATTTCAAGATTTCCTTGTTTTTAATAGCTGAATAGTATTCCATTGTGTAAATGTACCACAGTTTCTTAATCCATTCTTCAGTTCATGGACATCTAAGTTGTTTCCAGATTCTGGCTATTATGAATAAAACTGCTATGAACATAGTTGAATAAATGTCCTTGTTGTTTGGTGGATTATCTTTCAAGAATATGCCCAGGAATGGTATAGTTGGGTCTTGAGGTAGAAATATTCCTAATTTTCTGAGAAAGCACCAGATTGATTTCCAAAGTGGTGGTACAAGTTTGCATTCCCACCAACAATTGAGTAGTGTTCTTCTTTCTCAAAATCCTCACCAGCATGTATTGTCAGTTGAATTTTTTTATCTTAGCCAATTTGACAGGTATAAGATGGAATCTCAGAGTCATTTTGATTTGCATTTCTCTGATGACTAGGGACCACACAATGGAAAAAAGATAGCATCTTCAACAAAGGATGCTGGTCTAACTGGATGTCTACTTGTACAAAAACACAAATAGACCTCTATCTCCCTGCACAAAAATGAAATGCAAATGGATTAAAGACATCAACATAAATCCAGACACAGTAAATCTGTTAGAAGAAAAATTGGGGAAAAACCTTGAGTTCATTGGCACAGGAGAGAGCTTCCTGAACAGAACATCAATAGCCCAGACTCTGTTATTAATAAATGGAAGCTCATCAAACTGAAAACTTCTGGTAGGCAAAGGACGTTGTCAACAAAACAAAACAACAGCCTATAGACTGGGAAAAGATCTTCCTCAACCCTTCATCTGACTGAGGGCTAATAACCAAAATATATAAAGAACTCAAATTAAATACCACCAAAACAATTAATCCAATTAAAAATGGGGTCCAGGTCTAAACAGAGAGTTCTCTACAGAGGAATATTGAATGGCTGAGAAACACTTAAAGAAATACTTTTATTTTTTTTTAAACATGAGTTCTGTTAATAGAACGCAAATTCTTATGTAGATTGACAGGCATTTTTTTTTTTTTTTTTTTTTACCAATTATCCATCTTCACAACCTCTCACCCAATAGCTTCTGCCATTTTTATGCCCAGTTTGGCAGTAGTTCTGTAGAAATGGATGTAAAAGGTTGCCTTTGATCACCTTGATCTCCATAGTCTTTCAGAGAAAGAAAAAAAAAAAAAAAGAAAACATACTATAGCTATCAAGCAGCTTCCAAAGATGAGGGTTTTTGGGAGTTTATCAGAAATATTTCAGAGTAAATGGTAGGCAAGTGGGGTCTGTACAGACCAGAAAATTTTGAAGAAAATGAAAAGAGAGGAAGTGGGGGCAAAGAAAACAAGCTTTCTCATGAAACCTTTCATTTGAGGCAGAAGATGCTTTTAAAGTAATTTACTTGCAACTCCGCAGCTTGTTGGTGAGAGGTATGCACTTGGCATGGAAGAGAGCAGAGTGATGAAGAGGCCAAAAAAAAAAAAAAAAAAAGGGATACGGAGGGAGAGAAATAGAGAGAAACTCTTCTTAGAATTCACTGTAGTTTGCAGCTTAGCATTGTCATTTTATCTGGTTTGGAAAATTATACCCTTTCTCAGGAATTGATTGTCTTTTTTTTTCTTTTTTCTGTGAGAAGGTTGACAGTTAAAATATTGTTGAACTTTCTGAGTCCCTACACTGTCTCCTTTTCATATTTCCTGTAGTCTCTTGCTTTTCTAGAATGACACCATTTTCTAGAATGACAAGCTGACTTTCTTATTACCCAGCTTGGGAGTTGAATATAAAAGCTACTATGGACCATGGTGGGAAGAGAATACAGTTAAACAGCCAGTGTGGGTGCATTTCATTCCTAAGCTCCAATTCAAATCAGAGACTGAAATGGGAAGTAAGGCACACATTTTCAGAAGGTGGTGCATGAGTGATGATGGACTTAGAATTGTGCAGTTTATTGCACAGGCTTGAAACTTTGCAGTCCCTATCACCCAAAAGTCAATACTATAGTCTAGTTTCAAATAATGGAAGAATTTGCCTCTTGTCCTTGTCCCTGCAAAGTCCATCATACATACATATACTCCTGCATAATCACAAGTAGAGAATTTATAAGAACAGGAGTCCAAAAATGCATGTCATAGTGTCAGAAACCATACCAGAGGAACAGAAAAACAGTTCTAGAAACTCATGGAATGTGACCTACCAATTAGCATGCCCATGATGGATGTCTTGCAAATGCATAACCCCAAGAACTATGTGAACTGAGGACTTGATGCTGTTATGGATCATAGCTTTGCTTGTTACCCTTGCTGTCCTCATAATCACAATCCTCCTAACATATGAATTGTGTGAGTACTATAAGCGAGCTTCCAGCCCTTCACTGAGCAGTATCTATTACTTGCACTCCCAATAGCAATGCTTGATCTCTTTCAGGTGTTGATGCTGGAGCAGGTTAGTGATTCAACCACCACCCTTGAAAAGAGCTGCAGATGTAGATTGCTAACAATGACCACTACCCTTAGAAAGAATTTGGAAAAATAGATTGTTTAGCAAGGTTGGGTAAAGATGTTTTTGCTAGTGGAACTGATGTAGAAAATTTTAGAGGAAAATAGATTGTTTAGCAAAGTTAGGAAAGGATGTTTTTGCTGTTGGCTCTGATGCAGAAAATCTTAGGGGACAATTTGAAGTTAAGAAAAAGTATACTGTTAATAGTAAATCTAGGAACTTTTTCAGGTTGGCAAACCGAGAACTCTGGCTCATACTGACACGACTCTTTGAAGTTGGGCGAGTGACTGACATGATGATTGATTTCCTCATTCTATTTTTGCCCTCAGCTTTTGATGTGATTTAATAAAGATATTAATGAGTAGATAAGCACATTTAGAATTTAAAGTAGAAATGGCTGACTAATTTTTATATAGAAGTTTAATTTTGTGATTCTTTTTAATACTTTTATAAGATTATGCTTTAATATAATTGGTTTTCTTTTTGTAACTGAAAATTGCAGCCTGCCAGTTAAGAAAAGCTGGCTGAGAAATTCCCTTGCTTGCTCATATTATTGTTACTACATAACAAGTTGCTTAGTTACAAATGTATATGGGTTCCTTGAAATAACTTGCTTTTCATACTTAGTTTTTACCTGTAACACATAAAACATTTGATCATGTGAAGGTATTGGGAAATATGGAATATTTTTTATTAAACTCATTATAATAATTCACTTAAAGAAAATAGAATGTAACCACACTGCAATTGTTTTGTATGGCTTGAAATGTTTTTCTGGGATATATAAACTGTGGCAAAAAGAATAAAGTTGTTGGAACTCACTCCCTGGAGTTTGTTCCATCTACCAAATGTATATAAGTGGGTATGTACAATAGCAGGTTTTGGAACTTGCCCTTTGAAGTTTATTCCATCCAACAAGATGTGTGTATATGTATATGTTTGTGTGTAAGGTTGTGGGAATCTATATGTATGCATGTATGTATGTGTGTGTATGTATGTGTACTTGTATGTGTGTATGTATATATGCCACAGACATTAGGACAAGTTTGCTTTACAAAGTTCCAGACACCTAAAACTTTCCAGCATGATCTCTAGACATCCAGAACAGCTGTTGAGGCTTTGCTTGTCAAAGTTCCAAAGATCTCTGGCTGATCACCACTGCCCTTAAATATTACATACGGTCCAGGTGTAATTTTATCTAAAAATCTGCCTTTTTCTCCTAAAACTTTCTTTTTCTCTTTATTTCTCAGTTCTAATGAAATTCACACAGGGAAACCTTTTTCCCACAGAGAATGTTGAAGGAAGGCATCTAGCCAAAAGGCTTGAGACAATGATAGAGCTTTTGCTCTGACTGTGAGCACCCAAGCAGAAACTGCATGAAAGAAAGTTAAGATCTTGACATTACAGTACCTGGCTACACACTGTTAGGTATATAAAAGTTTCTTTAGAATCTGCTTTGAGAGCAATAGAAGGTGGGCTTGGAACATCATGCTTTATAGATATTTTCAATAGACCTCTTGGCAGTTAGCCTAGGCTTATATAATACACCTGTTGGTTTGGGACTGAGAGTAAGTCAATTTTGTTATTTATTAGAGAATATTTAGCTCAAGCTACATTGCTATGACAATCATGTAAACAAATGGCTTTAGCGTAAGAAAATTTATGATTAAACTTTCCCAAGTATTGTTTAAGAAATAATAATGAGGTTGTGCTGACCATTGGTTTTTGCTGTATCCTTTATTGTAGGTTATACAGAACTGTTACTATTTCCTTGTTAGATTCTCTCTTGCTCTGTTGATTTTTAAATGTTCTGTTGATTGTAATAGATGAGAAAAATCATGATGTAATCTGTATTGATAAAAACTGAAATTCACCTTAAATAAAATACTGGGGTTGACCCAAGGAGTTTGAGCAAGCAAGTGATAGACACAGAAAAGTAAGGGTAACAGCAAGCAAGATAGAGACACAGAAAAGTAAAGGTAAGAGTTAGAAAGAATAGAGACAGAAAAGTAAGAGTGAGAACAAGTAAGATAGAGACAAACAGACAGTAAACATGTGAGAGAGACCAAAAAATAAAGTTCTCATGGGCTTTAAAACCAATTTGTACCACATATGACTGAATCTCTACTATTTTTCTCAATTTCTCAACCTCTTCTCAACAGCTGGTTCCTATTATAGCCGGTTTTCCCCCAATAGTTGGTTTCTCTTAACCAGCTGTTCACTGCCTGCTCATTTTTTCCTACGTCAGACTCAACAAGACTTTTCCTCCTTCCTCTTCACTGTTCTCAGAGTTGGTCTAGGGGAGCACCATATACAGCAAGGATAGAGAACTTGTAGAAGAAGCTGGAGTCTGTCTTATGTTGGGGCATAGTCTGGTGCTTTGTATGTGACTGCTAATTACCCCCACCACAGGTCGGCTTGCTGTCTTTTACCAGCGGACACTCACGTATCTCAAAATGATGATTGTAACCTTGCCCAAGAAATTATTCCTGATTGACTGATTAAAAATCCAAAACTTGGGTAGGGAAGAATGGGATAGGTGTGGGGAAATTTTTCAGGACTTGGGAGAGAAAGATCTTGGGAAGAAGAAGCACACAGGTACCTGAGGAGGATAAGATGGGTATCATAGGAGGAAGGAAGAGAGCAGTGATGGTTTAGCATGGAGGAGAATGGCAGGATAGGTGAGGATGGAGAAAAGCAGCCAGAAACAAGCAAGTATTTGCAGAATTATGCATGGGAAGTAGTCCAGATAGAAATGGTTTAAGAAGCTTGCATAGGATAGAGGCTGGGAGATAATGGAAGGTAGCTTAGGAGGTAGTATCTGCCATGCCCCAGATGAAATAAGGCTATTCTGAAATCTATCTGGTGTCTATGCCTTTCTTGATTGTGAAAGCTGGTTAAGTAATATCATCATAATAATCATAAGCCTAATAATAAACATTTTAGACCATACTTTTATATTAACAACAGTTTTACTTCATCATTAAGCATGTGTGTGTGTTCTTTTCCTCTTTTTCTTCTCTATTTTTTTTAGATGCTTTGCCACCACCAGTGGGAAGCCCATGTTAGAGTCAATAGCTCTAGCCTATGCTTACCATAGTAGGTTTTAGCACATGCCAGAATGCTATAAACACTGGCCAACACTAGTGATTTAATCCTGGCCACTCAAGTTGCCACTGTCAGTGGAAGCCACTCCCAGTAACCATCAGTTTCAGCCTGGAAAGTTGCCCTCAGAGTAAGTCTCCTGAGTGGCTCAACAAGCTGGAAGAACTGCACCTCAGTTTATTGTGTGATGTTGAGGCTGGTCTTTACAGAGCTGGGGACACAGCTCAGTTGATAAAGCAACTCTCACACAGCCATGAAGAGTTGAGTTTGACAACCAAACATGTAAAAAAAAAAAAAAAAAAGAATGTGGTGATGGTAACCTTGTAATTCCAGATCTGAAGGGGCAGTGATAGGAAAATACCTGGAAACAATGTATGGACCAGCTATTCTTAACTTCTTGGAGAATTCTAAGCCATTGAGAGATCCTGTCTTAAACAAAAGGTGCACAGTTTCTGGAGAATGATACTAGAAGTTGGCTGTAGCTTTCAAAAGTCCCCACATAAACATTTACCCCCACATATTAAAGCATATACAAACCTATGCATGCGTGCGTGCACACTCACACACACACACACTCACACACACACACACTCACACACACACACTCACACACTCACACACACTCACACTCACACACACTCACACACACACTCACACTCACACACACTCACACTCACACACACTCACACACTCACACACACACACTCACACACACACACACACTCACGCACACACACACTCACACACACACTCACACTCACACACACACACACACTCACGCACACACACACTCACACACACACTCACACTCACACACACACTCACGCACACACACTCACACTCACACACACACTCACGCACACACACACTCACACACACACACTCACGCACACACACACACACACACACACACACACACACACAGGGGGGATTGAGGGCAAATGATGCTAATCTGGTAAAATGGCACAGACTTCTGGGTTTTTCATATATAGCTTTAAACAAAAATATTAATTTTGTTTACTTTTTTTAAACCTTATTTTATTAGAACTGATCAGATGCCTAGAAATATAAACATTTATATAGAACTCTTTTTTTTTGGTCTCATTAGATTATTTATTTAATCTCTTTACAGCCTGATCACATCATTCTTCCTCCTCTCCACCCAGTCTTACACTCACACCCACTCTCCTCCTCATTTCTCCTCCTTTACTCCTCAGAGAAGGGGAGGCAACCCATGAGTACCAACACACCCCGACACTCCACGTCTTGGCAGGACTAAGCACATCCTCTCCCACTGATGCCTGAAAGGCAGGCCAGCTAGAGTAACGGGATCCAAAGCAGGCAACAGAGTCAGACATAGCCCCTACTCCCATTTTTAGGGGACTCACATGATGACCCAGCTGCACATCTGCTTCATATGTGTAGGGGAGCAAGGTCTAGACCATGCATGATACTTGTTTGTTGTTCAGTCTCTTTGAGTCCACATGGGGCTAGGTTAGTTGACTTTGTAGGTCTTCTTGTGGTGTCCTTAACGCCTATAACTCAATCAATTCTTCCTCTCACTTTTCCACAAAGCTCCCCTAACTCAGTCAATTGTTTACTGTGGGTCTCTTCATCTGTTTCCATCAGCTGCTGGATGAAGCCTCTAAGAAGACAGTTATGATAGGCTCCTGTTTGCAAGCATAACAAAGTATCGTTAATAGTGTCAAGGGTTGACACTCTCCCATGGAGTGGGTCTCAAGCTGGGCTAGTCACTGGTTTGTCATTCTCTCAATCTCTCTTCCGTCTTCTTCCCTACACTTCGTATAGGCAGGACAAATTTTGGGTTGAGGGTTTTATGGGTGGGTTGGTGTCTCTCCCTCCACTGGGAGTCTTACCTGGCTACAGGAAGTGATGACTTCAGGCTCCATATTCCGTGATAGTAAGAGTCTTGGCCAGGATCACATAAACTCCCTGCTTCCCCCTCCCACCAATTTTGGTTCTCTCTTCCACACCCTCCCTCCATCTACTTTATATATCTATTTTATTTCCCTTTCTGAGTGAGAGTCAAGCATCCTCTCTCGGGATCTCATTGTTATTTAGCTTTTTTGGGTCTGTGGATTGTAACATGGTCATCCTGTACTTTATGGCTGATATCCACATGTAAGTGAGTACATACCATAGGCATCTTTCTGGGTTTTGGTTACCTCACTTAGGACGATCTTTTCTAGTTCCATCCATTTGCCTGCAAATGCATGATATCTTTGTTTTTAATAGCTGAATAATATTCCATTGTGTAAATGTACCAGAGTTTCTTAATCCATTCTTAGGTCAAGGAACATCTAGGTTGTTTCCACATTCTGGCTATTATGAACAAAGCTACTATGAACATAGTTGAGCAAGTGTCCTTGTTGTATAGTGGAGCATCTCTTGGGTATGTGCCCAGGAGTGGTATAGCTCTGTCTTGAGGTAGAACTATTCCCAGTTTTCTGAGAAAGTGCCAAATTGATTTCCCAAGTTTGCACTTCCATCATCAAGGGAAGAGTGTTACTCTTCCTCCACATCCTTGCTAGCATGTATTGTCACTTGAGATTTTGATTTTAGTCATTCTCACTGTTATAAGGTGAAATCTCAGAGTCATTATGATTTGTATTCCCTGATGACTAAGGGTGTTGAACATTTCTTTAAATGTTTCTCAGCCATTCGAGATTCATCTGTTGAGAATCTGTGTTTAGATCTGTGTCCCATATTTTAATTGAGTTATTTGGTTTGTTCTGTTCAATTTTTTGAGTTCTTATATTGTTTGGATATTAGCCCCTTGTCGGATGTAGGGTTGGTAAAGGTTTTTTCTCACTTTGTAGGCTGCCATTTTGTTCTGTTGATGATGTCCTTTGATTTTAAGAAGCTTTTTAGTTTCATGAACTCCCATTTATTAATTGTTGGTTTTAGTACCTGAGCTGCTAGTGTTCTGTTCAGGAAGCTGTCTTCCATACCATTGTGTTTAAGGCTATTTCCTACTTTCTCTTCTATTAGATTTTATGTTCCAGTTTTACATTGAGGTCTTTGATCCACTTCGATTTGAGTTTTGTGCAGGGTGATAAATATGGTTCTATTAGCATTCTTCTACATGCAGACATCCAGTTAGGCCAGCACCATTTGTTGAAGATTCTTTTTTCTTTTTTACCATTGTGTGATTTGTCTTCTTTCTCAAAATTCAACTGTCTGTCAGTATGTGGGTTTATTTTTGGTCTTTGATTCAATTCCTTTGATCACTTAGTCTGTTTTTATGCTAATGCCATGTGGCTTTTTATTACTATTGCTCTGTAGTACAGCTTGAAATCAGGTATGTAGATAACTCTGGAAGGAATTGTAGAGTCGTGTTCCACTTTTGATGGGAACTGCATTGAATCCATAGTTTGCTTTTGATAAGATGGCCATTTTTCTATGTTAATCCCATAGATCCATGAACATGAGAGACCTTTCCATCTTCTGATATCTTCTTCAATTTCTTTCTTAAGAGGCTTGACGTTTTTATCATATACTTGTCTTTCACTTGCTTGTTTAGAATCATAGCAAGATACTTTATGTTATTTTTTGGCTATTTAAAGGGTGTTGTTTTCATGATTTCTTTATCAGCCTGTTTATTGCTTGTATGAAGTACTGATACTGATTTTTTAGTTAATTTTATATTCAGCCACATTGCTGAAGGTGTTTATCAACTGTAGGAGTTCTATGGTAGAATTTTTGCAGTAACTTCTGTGTAGTATCATCTCATTTGCCAATAGCAATACTTTGATATCTTCATTTCTAATTTCTACCCCCTTGATCTTTGTTAGCTGTCTTATTGCTCTAGCTAGAACTTCAAGTACTATATTGAAGAGATACAGAGAGAGTTGGAAGCCTTGTCTTGGCCCCGATTTTGGTGGAATTGCTTTGAATTTCTCTCCATTTAATTTGATTTTGGCTACTGGCTTGCTGAATATTGTCTTCATTGTGTTCAGATATGCACAGTGCATCCCTGATCTTTCCAAGACTTTTATTATGAAGAGCTGTTGAAATTTGTCAAAGGCTTTTTCAGCATCTAATGAGATGATCATTTAGTTTTTCCTTTGCTTGTTGATATGGTTGTTTACATTGATTGATTTTCATATATTGAACCATCCCTGTGTTCTTCGGACACCTAGTTGATAATGGTGGATGATGTCTGTGATGTGTTCTTGGAATTGGTTTGGGAATATTTTACTATTTTTGAGTTGATGCTCATGAGGTAGCTTGCCGGGAATTCTCTTTCTTTGTTGAGTGGTTTATGTGTCAGGGTGACTGAGTCTCATAGAATGAGTTTCACAATGTTCCTACTTTTTCTATTTTGTGGAATAGTTTAAGGAGCATTGGTGCTTTTATTTGAAAATCTGGTAGAATTCTTCAGTAAAACCATCTGGCCCAGGGTATTTTTAGTTGGGAGACTTAGTAATTGCCTCCATTTCCTTAGGGGTTATATTTCTATTTGAATTGTTTATTGTTAACGGCATTTTTAGAACAGTGAGTTAGTCTCAGTTTCTATGTAGCCTGGCTACAGCCATATAACTGAGATGCTGTTATATAAGTTGTTTAACAAGGTTCAAGGCACAGCAACTAAGCAGTAATTACCATATTCATTTTTTATATTTTTATTTCTTATAATTTATCCATATTGCATCCCAATTGTTACCCCTTGCTCATATTTTCCTGCATCCCATTTCTACCCTATTCCTCTCCTCTAGACATATGACGGAAGTGGAGGGGCTCCTTCCCCACCATCTGACCACAACCTATCAGGTCTCATCAGGATATCCTGCATCTGCTTCCTCTGTGTGCCCACCAGGCTGCCATGCCAAGGGAAAGTGATCAAATTGCAGGCACCATAGTTCATGTCAGAGGCTGTCCCTGTTCTCTCCTCCACCACAACCCCAACAATGGAGAATGAGCTGTGCATCAGCTACATCTGAACAGTGGGTCTAGGTTCTCTGCATGCATTGTCCTTGGTTAGTGCACCAGTTGTGTAGACCCCTACAGGTCCAGATCCATTGGCCTTAATGGTTTCCTTGTGGAGCTCCTGAACTCTCCAGATCTTTCCATTTTCCCCGCCCCCTGCCAGTTTTCCATATGACTCTCAGCACTCTCCCTAGAGTCCAATTGTGAGTCTCGGCATCTGTTTTGATCACTCACTAGGTGGAGTCTCTCTCTCAAAGGACATCTGTGTTGGGCTAATATCCACTTATAAATGAGTATATATCATGCATGTCTTTCTGGGTCTAGGTTACCTCACTCAGGATGATCATTTCTAGTTCTATCCATTTGCCTACAAATTTCAAGATTTCCTTGGTTTTGATAGCTGAATAGTATTTTTTTGTGAAAATGTACCACAGTGCCAGATTAATTTCCAAAGTGGTTGTACAACTTTGCACTCCCACCAGCAATCCAGCATTGGTGGTCTGATAGGACACATGTTACAGGATATTTGATTCCAGTGTCATTGATGAAATTGTGAACTGTAAAAACCTGTCTTTGATCCCAATGTGATTCCTGAGATTGAACTGTAAATCCTTGTTTCTTGTGGTTGAGCCCTAACACATCTTTAATCCAAGAACTTCTTGTTTATTGTAAACAGGCGATTAAGGTGTGGTACAGGCAGTCTTATACACACCTTTAATCTAAGAGCTGCACATGATTTAATAAAGTTAACTGTAGGTCAAGAGGCCAAGCAAGAAACCAGCTGACAGTTATTAAAGGGTACGAGAGACTTTTTAAAACACATTTTAATTGAAAAATAAAATAATTCACATTACATCTCATTTTCTATCCCATCTTATGCACCCTTCCATTCCTCCCTCCCTCCCACTTTCACCCCAATCTCCCTTCCCTATGACTGTGACTGAGGGGGACCTCCTCCCCCTGAATATGGTGCTAGGGTATCAAGTCTCTTCTTGGTAGTCCACTATCCTTCCTCCGAGTGCCATTGGGCCTCCCCAACAAAGGGACATGGCCAAATATGGGGCACCAGAGATCGTGTGAAAGTCAGTCCCCAGTCTCCACTTATCTGTGGAGAATGTTCTGTCCCTTGGCTAGATCTGGGTAGGGATTTGATGATGACTGCACGTTTTGTCCTTGGTTGGTGCCTTAGATCAATCAGAACCCCTGGGCTCAGATCCACCCATCATAATGTTCCTCTTGTAGGTTTCTAGGACCATCTGGATCCACCTACTTCCCTATCCCCTATATTTTTCTCACCTAGAGTCTCAGTAGGATGTCCTCACCTCTATCCCACTTTCCTGGTAGGTGAAGACTTTCCTGGGACCTGCCCCTTGGGCTAGTGTCCAGTTATAAGTGAGTATATACCATTTGAGTCTCTCTGCTTCTGGGTTAGCTCACTCATTATGATCATTTCTAGTTCAATCCATTTGTCCACAAATTTCTGGAATTCCTTGTTTTTAATAGCTGAGTAGTATTCCATAGTGTAAATGTACCACAGTTTCTTTATCCATTCTTCTACTGAGGGACACTTAGGCTGTTTCCATGTTCTGGCTATTATGAATAAGGCTGCTATGAACATGGTTGAACAAATTTTCTTGTTATGTGCTGGAGCATCTTCTGGGTATATTCCAAGGAGTGGAATAGCTGGGTCTTGAAGAAGCCCTATTCCAAGTTTTCTGAGATAGCAGACTTTGAATTGAGGTTTATTTAAGATAGTGTGTAGAAGTAGAAGAGATCTTTGGCACTTTAGTTCTTTAGCTCTTGTGATTTTATCTTGAACTCTTTAACTCCTTAGCTTTAGCTTTTTGGCTCTTGGCTCTCTATGTCTTTAGCTCCTCAACTCCTTGTCCTTTGGCTTTTTTGGCTTTGAGTTAGCAAGTCTTTGGCCTTAGTTTTTTTGGCCTTTTCCTCCTGGGCTGTCAGTTGAGCTAGCGATCCTTTTGGGACTTTTCCATCAGGATGTGAGCTGAGTAGGAAGGTCAGCCGGGTGTTTTCTCTGCCTCTCTGAACTAGCAGGTTTTCACCCCTGTATCTGGCTTCTGAGCCTTTATTGGTAAAATAGAATGATCAGGGATTTTCAATTAAAACAGCAGGCACAAGGTATTATTTCACTTTTCTTGTATCCTTTGAGGCTTGTTTTGTGAATATACTATGTGGTCAGTTTTGGAGAAGGTTCCATGAAGTGCTAAGAATAATGTCTAATTTTTGTTTTCAATTAAGAAGTTCTGTAGATATCTGTTAGGTCCATTTGGTTTATGACATCTGTTAGTGTCATTATTTTTCAGTTTAGGTTCTGTTTCATTGACCAATATTAATGTGTGGGGATTGATGTGTGGTTTAAGCTTTATTAGTTTCTTTTTACAAAAGTGTATGTCCTTGTATTTGGGCCATTGATGTTCAGAATTGCGATGTCATCTTAGTTTTTGTTTGATGAGTATGAAATGTCCTTCCTCATCTCTTTTGATTAATTATGGTTGAAAGTCTATTTTATTTGATATTAGAATGGCTACTCCAGCTTGCTTCTTGTTATGTCAAGAACGTTTTATATTTAACATTTTCTTTGACTGATATATCAATTTATTCAATTGTATCTTCTATGCCTAATATTCCCTCTTCCATATCTTGTATTATGTTGGTAATGCTTGCATTTGTAGCTCCTGTTCTCTTCCCTGGGTTTTCCATCTCCAGGATTCCCTCAGTTTGTGTTTTCTTTATTACTTCTATTTTCACTTCCAATTCCAGGCCTTGAATCATTTTTCTTCATTTCTGTCTTGTGTTTCAACTATGTTAGTATACCCAGGCCTTGGATGCCCTAGACTCACTTTGTAGATCATGCTGGCCTCAAACCTACAGAGATCCATTTGCCTCTGCCTCCCCAAGTGCTAGGATTACAGGCATGTACCAGCATGGCCAGCTGTTGTTTGTGTTCTAATGCTAGCATATAGTCGTATGTTTGTCCCTGGAATTGGCTGGATGATCCAGATGCTGGAAGGACTCCTTGTGGAGGGAGGCAGGGCCTTTTGCCTGACAATGGAAGTAAAAAAACAGTCTGCTGTGCACTGCCTCTTGATGTGCTCCAAGTGGACCTGAATGTTTTGGAGGTCCCAAAGACCTCCTAGGAAAGGGAGGCTGAGCTGTGGGTCTGACAATGGGGCTCAGGGGACAGCATGCATCTTATCTCTGCTGGCTGTGCCCCAGGTGGACCCAGCTGGCAGGGCACTGGCTGGGTGGGTTAGAGGTGTCTAACATGGATGTTCCTGGAGTTCTGTAGGCCTCCTTGGGAAGGTGGGCTATGGGACTTGCTTTAAGAGGTATATAGTACATCGTAGCTTTCTTCTGAACAAACATTCCAAAATCTTCAAACGTGAGAATGAAGAATGTGATTATAATCCAATACACACTTAAATGGGTTAATAACTTGATCTTGATATCGCAAAATTATACCAAATTTCTCACCTCATATTCTTAATAGGTTTTATCCTCCTTATTACTTCCAGGTTCTGTACTGTCATCTTTGTTTTTAACATGTACCAAGCCTAGGCTATTAAAAGTACTCTCATGACAGGCTAAGCATTGTTGCCCCTTGGTTCTATTCTTGTTGACTTTTATATTGTCAGGTACAAATGTTTCCTTTAAGAAAATACATCATTCTTATTTCTCGCTCCCTCAATAGGACTTTTTTCTATATAGACAGCTTTGATTTTTCAGTTTTCCAATTCTTTCACAATATTTTGTACAATCTTATCAACTGTAACATTGGTACGGATGGCTTTATTTCTCTTTCCTCTATTGTGGGGCTTGAATTCCACTTCTCCATCCTCTCTTTCTCTGTGTTTTCTCTATTTAAGATCTTGGAATCTACAACATCCATTTTCTTGCTGTTCATGATTATCCCTTTGCTGTGAATAGATCCCAAAATTTATTCAGTATTCATGAATTTTTTGATAAAACATCAAAATACAAAGAGAAAATTGATAATATATTTTCCTTAGAAAAACTTCTGCCATCCAAATTCTTTTTTCCTAGAAAAACATGTGGTTCCAGGAGGAATAATATTGCCACAGGAGAATAATATTATATTAGAGAAGAAATGTAGCTTCAGAAAATGTAAAATTTTCTCTATTTGTTCTTACATCAACCACAGCCACTATTGGACTGTATGTCAATATTTAGTAGGAGAGTCCACCTTTCTACATTAAATATCATAATCTGCAAGCACTGAGATTTGATCCTTCTCCTCCTCCTCCTCTTCCTCTTCCTCCATCTCCTCTTTTTCCTCCTGCTCACCCTTCTCTTCCTTCTACTTCTTCTTTTTTCCCTAGCACCCAACTCAGTGCTTGGAGAATGACTACCATACAAAAAGATTTTAAAACAAACTTTTCATTGTGATAGTTTTCCAGGAAAAGCAGAGTTTATGCCTTTTCTCTGCTTCTTATATAATGCTCACACTATACCAATTGAAATCATACCGTATGTTTCACATATGAACAAACACACATTAGAACATTTAATTAGGTAAGCAACTTGAAAAAATACACTTAAAATATGAACATAGGTGATTTTAAAAACAGAAAGGTAAAAATTAGCATCTCTAAACTTCTATGGAGCCACAAAGGATTTCAGAAATGCTGTCTCTATGTAAGCACATAAAAATGTTAAGAGAAGCTAAATCAAATCTTTACATGCTCTATGTCTTTACCCAGAATTCTATTGCCTGCTGAGTGCTGAATGCAGGGAAAGACAATGCAGATGGAATAGCAGCTCTTCTGATTATAGTTAGCCACAAAAGAAACAAGGTACCAAGATACATTTCTGTCATTTGACTCACCTGTATCAAATAAAGATGCAGTGTCTGAAGCACAAACACAAGATGATGTACTTGAAAGAGGAAGACTGAATAAGAATTCCAGTAACATTTCCATGAAGACAAGAGAACATTGCCGCAATCTAGGAGGAGGTGGAGCTAAGAATGAAAGCAACTAGCAGAGCCACTGTGCTCTGTGGAAATTCTTCACTGGTATTCAGAAGAATCTTCAGAAGGCCCAAAGAAGTAAAGGCAGTTTTAGTGAATTATAAAGCAACAATAGATTTAAGGAGTGAAATAATCAGAAGCCATTGGTAGGTAGATGTGTATGTTCAAGCTTAATCAATGGAAGAAGGAAAGAGGTAGAAAGAATAAATTATAGATGGCATATTTTAGAGGTAAACTAGTAGACTTAGGTTGTACGGTATTTCTTTCATTGTAGTAAATGTTAAACATCTAATATATATTGCACAAAGTTCTTAGCAGCTCTTCTATGAATTTGCATCTTGGAAAAGTTAGATAATATCTAGCTCTTCATTTTTCCTTAAAACCTATACTGATTTAGTAAAACTTAAATAGATAATCTGATTTTTTTTTACATCTTTATGACAATGAAAGTACACCAAGAATAAAACTGGCTGTGTCATTTGGAGCTATTTTGGAAGAGAATAGAATATTTGAGCAAGAGGAGGGTTGGCATAGTTGAGCCTTTATCATTTCATGCAGCATGAATTTACTAAAAATTGGAAGGATAGATATTGTGCTGTCTCTAGATAAACAGCAAAAATTGATTAAATTAATAAACAGAATGAAGCTGTAGCTATATTTTCTTGATGAATTTACCAAGAAAATGGTTTAAATGCTCAAGTTTCTGAAGAGGCAGTGTACTGGATGTAAACATGTTTTTGTTTTGATACCAAGTGTGGGATGTCAAACAGACTTGTGTGAGTGTGTGCAGTATTTCTGCTGGAAACAGACTTGTGAGAGAATAGGTGATGTTTGTCCATCAGAAGAGGAACTGCCTCTTTCAGAAACATGGTCTTTGCTTTCTGATAAACATCCTAATATAGAATCTGAGAGAACACCCCAAAACAAGAGACTTGGTTTTATTTGGCTTTTGGTTTTGGTTATTTATCACTCCACTTTGAGACACTCTTAGAGTGAACTGTTTCAGGGGTGCTTTGAGTTCCCAGCTGCTGCTCTGGGTTCTGGCTGCTGCAGTTGCAGTCACCTTTTCTGAATTGCTGGTTTGATGTTTAATGGGTCTGCTGAAATCATGACTACAAAGAGTGGAATTGCTCCAAGGAACTGGGTCTAAATAGGTCGACTTCTCCTTTTCCCATTCACCTCTTTTCTCTCTTATCTGGAAGAGAGGTGTAAGCATGAATGAACCCCAAATAAAGTAAGTTTGAAAAAGGTTAAAACAGGGAGTGGATAATGGAAGCAGCTTTAAAAGGAGAAGGAGGATTCCAAGATGGCATCGACCAGTATGCACCATAGCTGATCTACTCAGGGACATGAATGGAGCCACAGACTGCTGGATTTTGAGAACTGTAGGTGAGTGGGGCCCCAAACTCCACAGACCACCAGTGGGTCTAACCCCCAGACAAGCAACAGTCCGGAGGTGCTAAACGTACTCCCCAAACTCTGAAACGAAATCCACAACCAAGCTCCAGCCGGCACATAAAACCCAAACTCGCCATTTGGGGAGAGAATTTTCCGGAGCCCCCAACCTGAGGAGTCTCAGCAAATAGGGTGAAACTACCATTGAACCTCTCCATCTACATCACGCCAAACTGTGGAGGTCACCTGCTTAGCCCGAGTGGAAACACAGGTGGTGGGACTCACCAAAAACAGCTAGAACTGGCGTGTAGCTCGCGGTCTGTGTCCTGGGCCCAATCTGAACCCAGACACAAAGAATTGACTCTGCAAACAGGGGCAGTTAGAAACCAGTGTGGACTGCTCCCACAGCTCAGTGGGACCGCCCACATTATCGGGAGACTTGGGTCTTGCTTGCGGTGTCTAACTGCTGACCTAAAGTGATCTGGAAGCATCCTGGCTTTCACTGGCGGAAAGAGAAGATACTGGGGATTCCTGCCAGTGGTCTGAATCGCCATTGTCGCCAGCCACCCGCCCAGGCTGCTGGCACTGACCCGGCACTCCCCAAACAACAGAACCTATCTGGGTCCATTCTTGCAGGTGTGACAGGACCTCCCACGATATAGGGAGCTGGGGGTCATACTTGCAGGGCCTAATTGCTGATCTAAAGCGATCTGGGAGTATCCTGGCTTTCACTGGTGGGAAGAGAAGATACAGGGGATTCCCGCCAGCTGTCTGAATTGCCATTGTCGCCAGCCACCCGCCTGGGCTGCCGGCACTGAGCTGGCACTCCCCAAACAACAGAACCTAACTGGGTCCATTCTTGCAGGTGCAACAGGACCTCCCACAATATAGGGAGCTGTGGGTCATGCTTGCAAGGTCTAACTGCTGACCTAAAGCAATCTTGGAGCGTCCTGGCTTACAGGGGTGTGGAAATTGCTGCCTCCTTGGATACTGCCAGTGGCCTGAAACCATATTGTCTCAGGCCCACCAGGCACTGGTCCTGTAATCTCCAACAGGCAGATCCTAGCTAGGTCAGCTCCTGCAGACCCAGCAAGAACTCCCAAGTTCATGGGAGAGGCTGGATGCTCCTACAGAGTATAGAGGCTGAGCTAAAAGACAGCTGCAGCCCAGAAGATCTGATCCACCTTGGGTCTTGGCTACAAAGCAACAGGAAGGACAGGCAGCTGGGATCAACCTACACAACCAGAGAGCTTGTGTGCTGACCTTACTCTAGATCCCAAAAGTGCTGATCTGAATTACAGCAGTAAGGTGAAAAGGCCCAAACAGAAACCTACTTTGCATGACTCAGCCTGGAGCCTCAGGTGTTGAGAAAAATCTCCAGGAGTAGAATCTGAATCACCTGCCTGGTCCAGGGAAATACTCCCTGATCCCCACAGGCAAGGGCACCCTGCCTATAATCAGGCATCAACTATCCACTCTCATATAGGGAAGGTCACTACAAACCACCTCCCAACACCAGAGTCACCAAAATGACAAGAGGACAGTGAAAGACTGCTAACAAAAACCAAAACAGGTTGGCATCCCCAGAACCCAGCAGTCCCAATGAAAACAACCTGGAGAACCCAACAACAATTGATATACAAGAAAATGACCTCAAGTCCTTCGTAAGTAAGATGATAAGGGAAGAAACAAAATCTGTAAACAAATGCAGGAGGAGGCAAACAAGAGGGCTGAGGATTTAAAAGAGTCATATAAAGAGGCATTTGAAGAATTTCAGAAAAATACAAGTAACCAGATGAAGGAAATCATTAAAACAGTTCAAGACCTGAAGATAAAAACAGAAGCTATCATAAAGGAACACACAGAAGAAAAACGTGATTGAGAAGCATCAGAAAAGAAAGCAAGCATCTCAGAGGTGGCCTTATCTAACAGATTGCAAGAAAGGGAAGAACAAATATCGGGACTTGAAGATACAATCGCAGAACTGGAAACATCCATCAAGGGAAATTCTAAATCTGAAAAGTGCCTGACACAGAGCATTCAAGATATCAAGGACACCATGAAAAGACAAAACTTGAGAATAATAGGGATAGAGGAAACAGAAGGCAACCGACTCCACAGCACAGAAAATATCTTTAATAGAATAACAGAAGAGAATTTCCCCAATTTGAAGAAGGAGATGCATATGAGCACACAAGAGGCATACAGAACACCAAATAGAATAAGCCTGAAAAGAAAATCTTCCCGCCACATAATAATAACAACAGAAAATATACAGAACAAAGAAAAAATATTAAAAGCGGCAAGAGAAAAAGGCCGAGTAACATATGAAGGCAAACCTATCAGAATTACTCCTGACCTCTCAACAGAGACCATGAAAGCCAGAAGGGCCTGGAAAGAGGTTCTTCAAACCCTAAGAGAACATAGATACCAGGCAAGATTACTACACCCAGCGAAATTATCAATAAACATTGACGGAGAAAACAAGATATTCCATGACAAAAACAAATTCAAACAGTACCTAGCCACAAATCCGGCTTTACAGAAGTTACTAGAAGGAAAACTCCACCCCAAAGGGTCAAACTACAACCAAAACTACATAGGAAATAGGTAACTATACCATCGCAAAATCACAACCTCACAAAATCTTGACTATTACAAATACCAAAAATGAAGGGACTTAGCAATCACTGGTCATTAATATCTCTCAATGTCAATGGTCTCAATTCTCCAATAAAAAGACACAGACTAACTGAGTGGATGCATAAACATGACCCAACATTCTGCATTCAAGAAACACATCTCAACCACAAGGACAGACATGCCTCAGAGTAAAAGGCTGGGGAAAAGTATTCCAAGCAAATGGTCACAAGAAACAAGCTGGGGTAACTATTCTAATATCTAATAAAATAGACTTTCAACCAAAATTAATCAAAAGGGATGAGGATGGACACTTCATACTCGTCAAAGGTAAAGTCAATCAAGAAAACATCACGATTTTGAACATCTATGCTCCTAATACAAGGGCTCCCACATTTGTAAAAGAGTTATTAACAAAGCTTGAACCAATCATCGATACCCACACATTAACAGTGGGAGACTTCAACACACCACTTTCACTCAAGGATAGGTCTTTGAATCAAAAACTAAGCTGGGAAATAACTTTATTAACCAATGTCATGAATCATACGGATCTAACAGATATCTACAGAACTTTCCGCCCAAACGCAAAGGATTACACCTTTTTCTCAGCACCCCATGGAATGTTCTCTAAAATTGATCACATAGTTGGTCATGAAGCAAACCCCAACAGATACAAAAAGATTGAAATAATACCTTGTATCTTATCAGATCACCGTGGTCTAAGGCTGGACTTCAACAGCAAGAGAAATAATAAAAAGCATACTAACACATGGAAACTAAACAACTTTCTACTTAATGACACATGGGTCATGGAAGAAACAAGAGAAGAAGTAAAAGACTTCCTGAAATTCAATGAAAATGATGGAACAACATACCCAAATTTGTGGTACATATTGAAAGCAGTGCTAAGAGGAAAATTCATAGCACTAAGTGCCTTTAAAAAGAAAATGGAAACATCCCACATAAACAACTTAACAACACATCTGGAAGCTTTAGAAAAAAAAAAAGCAGAAACACCCAAGAGGAGTAGACGCCTAGAAATAATCAAACTTAGGGCTGAAATCAATAAATTAGAAACAAAGAGAACAATCCAAAGAATCAACAAAACCAAGAGCTGGTTCTTTGAGAAAATTAACAAGACAGACAAACCATTAGCCAATCTAACTAAAAGACAGAGAAACACTATCCAAATTAACAAAGTCAGAAATGAAAAGGGAGACATAACAACAGACACCGAAGAAATACAAAGAATCATAAGAACCTACTTTAAAGGCATTTATGCCACAAAATTTGAAAATCTAAGGGAAATTGACAATTTCCTCAACTGATTCCATTTGGCAAAATTGAATCAAGACCAGATAAACAAATTAAATAGCCCTATTTTGCCTATAGAAATAGAAGCAACCATTGATAGTCTCCCAACCAAAAAAAGCCCAGGGCCAGATGGTTTCAGTGCAGAATTCTACCAGACCTTCAAGGGCGAGCTAATACTGATACTATTCAAGCTACTCCAAAAGACAGAAATGGATGGAAAATTACCAAATTCATTCTATGAGGCCATAGTCTCATTGATACCTAAACCTCACAAAGACTCAACAAAGAAAGAGGATTTCAGGCCAATTTCTCTTACAAACATCGATGCAAAAATACTAAATAAAATACTTGCAAAATGAATACAAAAACACATCAAAGATATCATTCATCATGACCAGGTAGGCTTCATTCTAGGCATGCAAGGATGGTTTAATATAAGGAAATCCATCAATGTAATCCACCATATAAACAAACTGAAAGTAAAAACCCACATGATCATCTCTTTAGATGCAGAGGAAGCATTTGATAAAATCCAACACCCATTCATGTTTAAAGTTTTAGAGAGATTGGGGATACAAGGCACTTTCCTCAACATAATAAAGGCTATATACAGCAAGCCAATAGCCAAAATCAAAGTAAGTGATGAGATACTCAAGGAAATTCCTCTAAAATCGGGAACATGGCAAGGCTGCCCACTCTTTCCATATCTCTTCAATATAGTACTCGAAGTTCTAGCCAGAGCAATAAGACAACAAAAGGAGATCCAGGGTATCCAAATGGGAAAGGAGGAAGTCAAATTATCCCTATTTGCAGATGATATGATAGTGTATATAAGTGACCCCCAAAATTCCACCAGAGAACTCCTACAGCTAATAAACACCTTCAGCAAATTGGCAGGATAGAAAATAAACTCAAAAAAGTCAGTAGCTTTCCTATATACAAATGACAAACAGGCAGAGGAAGAAATTAGGAAAATTACTCCCTTCACGATAGCCACAAGCAACATAAAATATCTAGGAATAACCCTAACCAAGCAAATGAAGGATCTATTTGAAAAAAACTTTAAATCTTTGAAGAAAGAGATTGAAAATGACATCAGAAGATGGTGGGATCTACCTTGTTCGTGGTTCAGGAGAATTAACATAGTAAAAATGGCCATCTTACCAAAAGCAATTTACAGATTCAATGCAATCTCTATCAGAATACCTACAAAATATTTTGAAGATATTGAAAGAACAATTCTCAATTTCATATGGAGAAACGAAAAGCCCAGAATAGCAAAAGCAATCCTATACAATAAAAGATCCTTGGAGGAATCTCCATACCTGATCTCGAGCTGTACTATAGAGCAACAGTAATTAAAACAGCATGGTACTGGCACAGCAATAGGCTAGTGGATCAATGGAATCGAACTGAAGACCCAGAGATGAATCCACACACATTTGGTCACTTGATTTTTGACAAAGAAGCCAAATCCATTCAATGGAAAACGGCAGCATCTTCAACAAATGGTGCTGGTCTAACTGGATGTCTACATGTAGAAAAATGCAATTAGACCCCTATTTGTCACCATGCACAAAACTCAAGTCCAAGTGGATTAAAGACTTTAACCTAAAACCAGAGACATTAATCCAGTTAGAGGAAAAAGTGGGGAAGAGTCTGGAACACATAGGCATAGGAGACAATTTCCTGAACAGAACACCAACAGCCCAGGCCTTAACATCAACTATTAATAAATGGGACCTCATGAGGCTGAGTAGCTTCTGTAATGCAGGTGACACTGTCAAGAGAACAAAGCGACAGCCTACAGACTGGGAAAAGATCTTCACCAACCCTACATCTGACAAAGGTCTAATATCCAAAATATATAAAGAACTCAAGAAATTAAACCCCACCAAACCAAATAACCCAATAGAGAAATGGGGCTCAGAACTAAACAGAGAATTCTCAACAGAGGAATATCAAATGGCTGAGAAACATTTAAAGAAATGCTCGACCTCCTTAGTCATCAGAGAAATGCAAATCAAAACGACACTGAGATTTCATCTTACACCCATCAGAATGGCTAAGATCAATAACTCAACTGACACCACATGCTTGCGAGGCTCTGGAGAAAGAGGAACACTCCTTCATTGCTGGTGGGAATGCAAACTAGTACAACCACTTTGGAAATCTATCTGGCACTTTCTCAGAAAAATGGGAATAGGGCTTCCTCAAGACCCAGCTATTCCACTCCTTGGAATATACCCGGAAGATGCACTACCACACAACAGGGACATATGCTCAACCATGTTCATAGCTGCCTTATTCATAATAGCCAGAACATGGAAACAGCCTAAGTGTCCCTCAGTAGAAGAATGGATAAAGAAACTGTGGTACATTTACACTATGGAATACTACTCAGCTATTAAAAACAAGGAGTTCCAGAAATTTGTGGACAAATGGATTGAACTAGAAATTATCATAATGAGCGAGTTCACCCAGAAGCAAAAAGAGTTAAATGGTATATACTCACTTATATCGAGACACTAGTCCAAGGGGTACTTCCCCATGAAAAACTTTACCTACCAGGAATGTGGGTCAGAGGGGAGGACCTCCTATTGAGACTTTAGGTGTGAGAAGCCTGGGAGAATGAGGAAATAGAAGGATCCAGAGGGTCTTGGAAAACTACAGGCAGATCTGGGCCCTGGGGTCCTTTTCAAACTATGGCACCAGCCAAGGAAAATATAGACAGTAAACTTCGAACCTCTACCCAGACTAGCCGATGGACAGAACATTCTCCACCGTTAAGTGGAGAAGGAGATCTGACTTTCACACAAACTCTGGTGCCCCATATTTGACCATATCCCTTGGATGGGGACACCTGGTGGCACTCAGAGGAAGGATAATAGGTCACTAAGAAGAGACTCGATACCCTATGAGCACATACAGGGGGAGGAGGTCCCCCTCAGTCACAGACATAGGGGAGGGGAGTAAGGGGAAAGTGGGAGGAAGGGAGGAATGGGAGGATACAAGGGATGGGCTAACAACTGAGATGTGATATGAATAAATTAATAATAAAAAAAGGAAAAAAAAAAAAGAAAAAGGTTAAAGCGAAGACTTTCATGGGACATGTCCCTTGAGCTAGTGTCCAGATATAAGTGAGTATATACCATTTGAGTCTTTCTGCTTCTGGGTTAACTCACTCTTTATTATCATTTCTAGTTCAATCCATTTGTCCACAAATTTCTGGAATTCCTTGTTTTTAATAGCTGAGTAGTATTCCATAGTGTATATGTACCACAGTTTCTTTATCCATTCTTCTACTGAGGGACACTTAGGCTGTTTCCATGTTCTGGCTATTATGAATAAGGCTGCTATGAACATGGTTGATAAAATCTTCTTGTTGTGTGCTGGAGCATCTTCTGGGTATATTCCAAGGAGTGGAATAGGTGAGTCTTGAGGAAGCCTTATTCCCAGTTTTCTGAGATAGCACCAGATAGATTTCCAAAGTGGCTGTACTAGTTTGCAATCCCAGGAAAGTGCTACAGACTCTACTGGAATATACTAAATTCATTGTTTAGCTGTACAATTTTGGCTGGAATCATGTTGGGTCACAGCCTATTAGCCCAAAATCAACCTTTAGCTCAAATTATACCCAAAGTCTCTTTTGTACTTACCAAGTAGTAAACTGATAAGTAATTAAATTCTTATTTTTAAGTGGTGTTTGGAATAATACTTTGATTAATCTTTCATTGGACTATACATCTGTTAAGTCACATTCTGGCCATTAGGTACAAGAGAGTCATTATTAGATCCAAGCATTCTAGATGTTCTTGCATGCAAAGTGACCTTGATTAGAGAAAAGAGTTAACATTTCAGGCTCGGAATCATGATAAATATATTTGAACACTGCTTTGAAGATTCAAGTCCTGTGGGACTCTGGGATTCTTGTATGTGATAACTGATTGTCAACTTGACTAGTTTTGGATTAAACTAAAATGCAAGCTGCTAGGTATTTCAAAGAGGGACTTTTTGATAATATTTTTTAGTAGGAAGACACACCCTGAATGTGGGTGGCACCTTCAGGTGGCTGCCTAAATAAAAGAACATGGGAGAAGGAAACTTGGCTTTTCCCTTTCTCTCTAATGGCAAGTTCATTCATCCTGTTACTGTGTGCTGCTGGTGCAGAGCTTTGCTGTTAGTAGAGGCAGTTTCTCTGGTCTTCTAATGTAGACTTAAAACCAGCAGCTCCTTTAGAATTTTCCAGTTGTTTACTGCAAAATTAGGAGTGCTGAGGCATCTTACCTCATAGATTTACCTAGTGGATTCTTGCTTTGTCTGTTGGGAACCAGCTATTACTGGACTATTCACACCATATTGTGTAGCTTAAGGAAATCTAACAAATCACCTTTAAACATGTATCAGTTTTTTTTAGAAAGCCTTGACTAGTACAATGTGCTTATGCTTCTGAACAAAAAACTTTATCTCATAGGAACTGAGAAAGAATGTACACTCTTCTAACATACCTAAGAATTGATGCCTTTGTAATAGATTCCTTATATGGCATTCTGTTTTATGCTTTGTTTGTTTTTTCTCCTTGAAGTAATGTATTTTATCAATAAATAGAAAAAACTTGTCATTGTTCCAAACCATACAAATAAAGTGGGAGAGGATTGTCACATTTAAAATGAAAAGTGTCATTGTACAGATAAACCCACCCTTCTCCCAACTTCAGCTGTGTATTGGGTGGCAGACTGTAGGTGCTGAATGAATTTCTACAAACCTGGAGGTCACATGAACTATGGGAACAATGGCTGCTTAAAACAAATACACCTCCTGAGCTCCATATTAGATAACTGAATAAAAAATAGGGGTAGAACCTTGAATTCTGCAATTTAAAAAAAAATCTCCAAACTAATTGTGGTGTATAAAGTCTCTGAGCATGCTTTTGAGCTCTCTCACGAATCTGTGTACATCTTGTGCCAAAGTACATGTCTGGGGGCATTGCAGGCGCAGTATTTCTGTTGATTGGGATGGCCTTTCTCTGTCTATATCTCGAATGTATTAGAATGAAAAACAAGGCTCTATTTAAAGTAATGAAAGGAACACAGTGTTGTTAAAGTATACATATTCTCATTTTCTTTTGTTTTTTGTAATACTCTGAGAAAGTACTGAAAATTTTTTTTGTGTGTACGTGTTCTTATTCCTGGAATAATAATACACTTGATGAGAAGTTCTTTCATTAGGATTATAACATAAGGGGCTATAAAAAAATCCCTAGATAAATTGTTATTTTGCAAGCTTCTCAGTTTGAATGGTTCAGCTGTGGTTACTATGGAATCAAAAATCCTGTTTCTTCTGTAGAGGAAAAATTTAACATTCCCAGAATCTCCAGACTGTGGAGAGGCTTGTTAAGGAAAATTACTCCCTTCTCTAAGAAGGACACACAAGCCAGGTGCAGAATGTTCTTTCCAGGGTTCTGCCTGTGTGTTCCATTCACAGAGCCTGTGCTTTGGTCAAGGCTGATCTTTGAAATGTTAAGATATCACCTTGATGGGGCTGGAGAGATGACTCAGCTGTTACAGTCTAGGCTGAAAACCAAAAACATATTATTACTTTTCTGGAAACTGCTATCTCAGTCAACTCCATTTAAGTAGGCTGATATTTTGGAATAACGTATTAGTTACACAACTCCCTATGACAAATAACCAACAAAAGCAACTTAAGGGATAATTTATTTTGATTCACAGTTCCGTGGGACTTAGTGCATTTTGACAGAAGGAGCAGGGGGTAGATAGTCACATTGCATTCATAATGAGGAAACAGAGAGCAATGAATACTCGTCAGAAACACTAGACCAGGGAAAAGGTGCCATTCACAGTTAGGGTGTATCTTCCCACTTTGGCCTTTCTCTGAGTTAAGTCTAAATCCCACCAAGTTGGCACTCAGGATTAACTATCATGCATGGCTTTTAGGATCAGTCAAATGATGTTTACCTTTATTCACACTATTTTCTCTTTAGATGTTAATGATGCATTTACATAAGTTTCTGTAACTCTTTTGCCGATCCTAAGGCAGGAAAGCTCCATTTTACAGAGAAATAATCAGAGGTTTATCTAAATTATGCCACAAATAAAAGAGTTTTTATGTGAACCAACCTGCTAAAAAGCTTGGGAGCTTCTTTCTAAACCACCTTTTGTATCTGCTTTAACTTTGATCAGGAGCCTCAGTTCTCAGGGTTTGTCTTGAAGCCTGAAAGAAAAGATAAGAAAGGGTCAGGACAGTGTTTGCCTCTGACCCTCATCCTTCAAGGGGTGACTTTTGTTAAACACATGTGTCTGTAAGTCCTACATAAAATCTTTTATTCTGAAAGCCTATAATCAGAATTATTCTTAGAAGTAACCTGATTTGGTACCAAGGATTTATAAAACTGAATTTTATGAAATAGTCATTTAGGGTCTTGGTCCTTAAAGTGTGGTTATGATCACCCTCAGAGGTAGGCCTGAGAATTGGTAAGATTGCAGAAGTATGTACCTAGTGGCTAATCTGGCTCTAGAACTCCCAGCATCGATAACTGTGAGAATATATTTATACTGTTTAAGTTGAATAGTCAGTGGTGTTATTTTGTTATAGCAATCCTATAAATCAAATACATCAAGCTCTACAGCATACAAGTGTCACTGGGAAACTTGCTAAAACCAAAGATTCCTCCAAGAATCCCTGATTGATCAGGTTTGTTTTGTCAAGACTACAGAAGAAGCCCTTGCGTTTTTTCTAGATTTCCTTTTTAGAACTTTTAGGATAGGGTCTCAGAAAATAATTAGAGCTAGATGTCAGCATGGTAACTTTCTATCTCCACAGTTGTGTATAGACAGATCCATTGACTACACATCAAATGCTTGTATTCTTATAAAGTTGGCAGTTAGATTAGATGTGAGTCAAGGCTAATAGCCTCATTTTCCCTTAATAATTATCCTTAAAAGTTCTATCTCCAAATAAAGTTATATTCTGAAGTATTGAGGGTTAGGATTTCAATATAAGAACCTTTGAGGGACACCATTCATGCCATAAAAATGGCATTGTTGTAGTAGGAATTTTGGTTTCTTTAAAAACCAAAGTATGTTACGTGACTATGTCTTTGTTTTAATCCTAGGTTTCTGATATGGGGCTGCTTCAGAGCGTCCACAACTGATAACTATGATTTTTTTCATGCTCTGGGAAGGGTGTGTTTTTTGCCAGATGCAGATAGTTTGTTTGAAATTCCAGGGACTTTTAGAGGGTATAAATGTGAAAGCCCTAAGAGGGCCTATGGAGGCTGCTGCTGCCCTGGTACAGCCCCTGTGGCTACTAGTTCCTGATGCTGCTTTTGCTGTTGCTAGATTACCGAGTTGCTGGCTTGCTGGTTGCTAGTACTCTGATGACAAAGATTGTACTTTCCCCAAGGAACTTGATGCCCCTACTAAACAGGAGGTAGTCTAAAGAGATCTGTGCTCCACTTCCCCTCTGACCTTCTTCCTTGCCTACCTAGTACTGGAGGGTGGAAGGGATTGGGCTAGAGAAGGGTGATAGATATAAGAATCGATACAGCAGTAGTAGCCACAAAGCCTGGCTACCAGTGGCATCCAGACACGTGCCTAGGAAGACTTGTGGTAAGAAAAGGTGAGATGAATATTCTGTTTTAGAATGTCAGAAAAAGTATATTGCAGATGTTGTCACTGCATACTCTTCCATTTTGCTCCAAGAGATTATTTTCTATTTTCTCTTCTTCTTCCTATATTCTGTTTCCAAAAAGGATGGGAGAATTGTTCAGCAGTTTGAAAAATTGTGAACGATAGATGTCCTCACCTCTATCCCACTTTCCTGGTAGGTGCAGACCTTCATGGGACCTGCCCTTTGGGCTAGTGTCCAGTTATAATTGAGTATATACCACAGTTATAATTGAGTATATACCATTTGAGTCTCTCTGCTTCTGGGTTAGCTCATTCATTATGATCATTTCTAGTTCAATCCATTTGTCCACAAATTTCTGGAATTCCTTGTTTTTAATAGCTGAGTAGTATTCCATAATGTAAATGTACCACAGTTTCTTTATCCATTCTTCTACTGAGGGACAATATTGAGACTCTAGGTGAGAAAAATATAGGGGATAGGGAAGTAGGTAGACCCAGAGGGTCCTAGAAACCTACAAGAGGAACATTATGATGGGTGGATCTGAGCCCAGGGGTTCTGATTGATCTAAGGCACCAACCAAGGACAAAACGTGCAGTCATCATCAAATCCCTACCCAGATCTAGCCAAGGGACAGAACAGTCTCCACAGTTAAGTGGAGACTGGGGACTGACTTTCACATGATCTCTGGTGCCCCATATTTGGCCATGTCCCTTTGTTGGGGAGGCCCAATGGTACTCGGAGGAAGGATAGCGGACTACCAAGAAGAGACTTGATACCCTAGCACCATATTCAGGGGGAGGAGGTCCCCCTCAGTCACAGTCATAGGGAAGGGGGATTGGGGTGAAAGTGGGAGGGAGGGAGGAATGGGAGGATGCATGGGATGGGATAGAAAATGAGATGTAATATGAATTATTTTATTTTTCAATAAAAATGTGTTAAAAAATAAAAATTGTGAATGAAAATTGAGGGAACTGAGAGGCAGCTGGAAAAATTGTGGGTGATGGTGGAAGCACTTGGGAAGCAAGTAGCACAGGAAGTGAGTGAACAAGAGCTCAGACCCAGTGACTGAGCAGGAGAATGGAAGTAAGATGGAAAAGGGGAGCAAATCAGGCTAGAAGTCAGATCATGGCCCTGTCTAGTGCCAGAGACTTTCAGTTTCAAGTCCCCACAATCCCTGGTCAGGGTGGGCTGCCAGGTGGAGGGGGATACAGTGAAGGACAACAGGATTAAAGAAAAAGAGCTTGTTTTGAGAGAAAGGGTTAATCATGAGCCAACTGAGCAGCCAGAGGAGTGGCATGAGGTTACAAAATCATCATTGGTTTTCCTAGTAATTGTGCAGCACATGCCTGCTAATGGTGCTGATCATGATTATGATGAGATAACATGGCATCCTACAGAAATTCTAGATCTGTGGCATTTTAGAGAGGCTACTGTTTCCTATAGATATAGTCCTCTTTTGTTAAATATTAAGTACCTGTGCTACCCAAAATAGAATTATTCCCCCAAACTAGAAAGGTCTGGTGACAGCTGTGCTAGAGGCCAGTCAGCAGTTACAGAGGTAAATTAGTGGAAGGAGGAAGCTGTGAATATTAAACAATGAAATAGAGGAAAGGGAACGAGTATTGTTAAAGTTGAGCTGCTTTGTAAAGAGCCAGCACTCTGACTTACAAGAATAGACCCAGTTTGATGACGCTGTTGTAGAGTAACGTTGCTCTATGGCTTAAATGCTTGAGATAAAGTTGAGGAACATGGGAAAAGGTCCACTTCGTTTCCTAAGATTTACAAGGCTCTGGGGGAAGCCTTCTCGAAAATTTTGCAATGATTGGTTTCAGTCATAAACAAAGCCGTATCAGAACCTGACTCAACAAGGCTTGTATCAACACAGGTCTTGGCATTTGAAAATGTGAATACTGAATGTAAAAAGTTATTAGACATTTAAAGGTACAAGCAATGCCAATGGATAAGTGGATAAGGACATGACTGATAGTGGCTCTCACAAGCATCTTGCCAATATCATGGGACAAGCTATAGCTAGAGATTTCAGCTTAACTGCAGTGAATTTGGCCATTTAGAAAGAAACTGTGCCCAAGCTAAAATCCTCAGATATAAAAATTTCTGGTGTGTGGAAAAATATGATACTTTCTGCCAGAGAAGTGAACAAACCATTTCTGGACACAGTGGGCATTCAGAGGAACCTCTAGCCTTCCCAGATTTTGCAGATGCCGTGGCAAGGAGTATCATTGGAAAAATGAGTGCAGGTCTATCTCTAAAAGAGATGTCCAAGGTAATATCTTGCAGTCAGGAAATGAAGCAGGGGGCCTTACAGCTTGAAGCCCAGACACAAAACATATGAGCCTTTCAGAAAGAATTCATAGTCAATATCCACAATCTATTATTTATCATTACATGGATTATATTTTGTTGACTGATTCTGACACATATACATTAGAGAAACTGTTTAAGGAAATATAAAGAATTCTCCCATTCTTGGGTTACAGATTGCTCCTGAGAAAATACAGAGAGGAGATAATAGTAACTATTTGGGTTATAAAATAAATCAACAAAAAATCAACTACAAAAGGTGCAGATCCATAGAGTTCAGTTGTAAATCAATGATTTTCAAAAATTAATTGGGATATTAATTGGCTATGGTCTAAAATTGTGTTAACTACTCATGAGTTAAGTAATTTGTTTCAAAAGGCACAGGGAGATTCAGATTTAAACAGTGGTTTAAACAATGGTTAACAGCTGAAGCAGAGAAAGTGAGCTCTGGTAGAACAGAGACTGCAGGAAGCATACATAGATTCAAATAACCCCAAACATGATTGTATTTTCGTTATTTTGCCTTCAAGTCATTCTAGTCCTTGAAAGCTTCTAGTGTAAACTGTTAAGGATAACTGATAATTAATCATTTATAAATAATAAAACTTGTAGTCTTTTTAGGTACTAGCTTAGCTAATTTTAGAAATAATCTTTATTTAGCCTCCTGTATATGTTTTCAAAGTTAAGCAGAAAGTAAATACCTAGAAACAAGAAAATTTTGTCCATTTAGATATGCTGAGATAGAATAGGTGGTCCTCAAAAATTTCAGAGATCTACAGAATATGGTATGTAAGATGTTGCAATAATAATAGGCTTTTCTGACACATCAGCTCCTGGCAGCATCCCAAACTACTTCAAACAAGATGATAGACACCAAAGAACCTCCACATGGAGTTTTCTTAAAACTTGGCAAATCTAGCTACTGGGCAAAAAACTTACCCTTACATTGACCCCTGACATTATACTAGCCAAATTGTGGACAAGAAGGACACCGAGAAGTCAATTGGCCATCATTGCCATGACAATGTGCACCATTCCTTTAAAACTCCTGCTTCCCATAAAAGCCGGTCAGATATTCCTGGCCTGTTGTCTGAAGCTTGGATACCCCACAGATCTAGAAGGAAAATCTTGTGTATTGTATGGCTGTAACACGTTCCAATAAGTCTGGTGGCATATAGCTTAGGCAGGAAATAGAAAGTGGAACATTCAGTAGGCAGAAGAGATTCTGAGAGAGAGCCAGGCATGGGCAATTTCAACTGACAAGATGTGAGGAGGATGGTAGATATAAAAACCCAATAAAGTAGTCAAAGCCTCAGATACACATTGCAGTAATGAACAGCTCTGCTCCTATTCAGTTCTGTCATTGGGAAGAACCTTGAGAAACTCAAGACATATGGATATCTGAATCTAGAAAAATGTCTATTTTTTGTCCTTCATCTTGGCAGGTCTGTTATCTTTGGCTTACTTTCCTATAGATAGGTATTTTGTAGCCTCATGCTACAACTCTGTAACATATCCCTTCTTTTCATTGTTCTTATCCCCAACACTGTCCTTCCTTTCACATATATCTTGCTCGAGGTACATACCACCCTTTCTCCATACGGAAATGTTACCTCACATACAAAATATTGGCTCAAGTCCTATTTTCAGAGTCTACTTCATTAGTTACACTAGCAGAAGTTTGTTATAAAATAAAAAGCCATGTTATTGTCATGATTAATACGGCATGGATTGCGTTGTGCTAGGAGGGATAAAAGGAGTGTTAGTGGTGGGGATGTAGCTCAGTGGCAGATTTATGCTTAGAGTTCATGGGAACTGGTTTTCATGGCCAGAACTATAAACCACCAAACAAAAACAAAAATTTTTTTAGTGTAGCTTGGGAAGTTTCCTATGCTGACTTCTTCTTTTGTCTAATTCTTCATATAATTCCACTCTCTAGCCATTTTTCTCTAACTTCTTATGTCCAACATCTTAGAATTTGTCAGGGTTTTACCATGTGCTTGGGGCCCTTTTTTCCTTGTTTTCTTATATTTCTCTTCCCCTTCCCTTAACACTTTTCACTTTTCATCTCACATGTCACACTCCCTGAAACCCTGTTTATAGCCCAGGAAGACAATTTTCAGACTGATGTTGCTGCTTAGAGTCTTGACCTCTATATTTCTTGGACTAAAACTTTCTTGGGACATGGCCCACATTTCAATTACAAATATATTGCTGGTACTCATGTAGCACCTGACGTGGAACAAGTGCTTCCATGTACCTAATCTGTTATGGTCTATTGTTCATTTAAATGGAAAATCCTGGTGGAGGGACTGCCTGAATGCAAATTAAATAATTGCGTTTCATATGACTGATAGTACCAGAAAGAAGCTTCTGATTGAAAACAGTTGTCAGAGAAATGCATTCATTTTTCCCCTGGAGGCATTAAAAGGTTTAGTTCAAAACCTGTGGGATTGGAATGATGAATATTCTTATGGAGACAAAGGGGCAGGTTACCTGAAGAAATCCTTGCCAGTTCATATACTTCTCATTTGTGAATGTACAACACCAAAACTTCCTTCAAAAGTCCCTGAGACTCTATGACTGCACTTATTAGGCTTGCTTTGTCAATACATAGTACTTAGGAGAAACAAACGTCTATAACAGCAGTCCTCAGTGTGGCGGTGACAACCCAGTGGAGTTCACATATGAGATATTTACACTAATATGCATAACAGTAGCAAAATTACAGTTATGAAGTAGTAATGAAACAATTTTATGGTTGGGAATTTCCACATCATGAGCAGCTGTATTAAAGGATCGCAACACTGGGAAGGTTGAGAACCCACCACTAATCTAGAAGGAGATTTTTCTAGACTTTCTTTTTCTCTAGAAATACTGTGACTTAGTTTTAGAGAGTAATTAACTATATCTCTGCAAAACAGAGACTCAATTTTTCAGAGTTGTTTAAAAAGTAATTTAATGGGTCTTTTCTAGACTCTATAATGGCCACAGCAAAAAAGTTTGACTGCCCTAACCCATCTGAAAGGAATTATTCATCTTAGAAATTTAGGAGTTTAGATTTTCTCTCTCACTCTGGTGATGGTATGACTTTGGTAATGCAATCTATACCCGTCTCACTCATTTTTCCTTACCTCATCTAATGCTATTCATCCCTAAGGCAATAATTTAAATACCTCTCAATCACAGAAAAGCTTGAATTTTTAAAAGTTACCCTTCTTTGTTGTTTTCTTTAATTATTCTTTATTCTGAAAATCAGTGCAAGCTCATTCTCATATAAATACCAACATTACAAAGTACAGGGACAAGGTAAAGGAAAAAACAAACCTACAAACCTACAAACCACTAATACTTTCTTACCCAACATGAAAATACCGATATGCTCTACAGGCAATAATGCATATAATAAACCATAGAAAAATCTCTGGTAGGTTCACTGCTTCTCTTTGAGGCAGGAGAAATACCAGAAATTAGAGTCAGAGGTATTATTCTTTTGGCAGATATTCTCAGTCATAGATATTGTGGCATTGCTCATAAAAAAAATATATGCTTCTTTGTAAAGCATTAAAAAAAATCGAGGGGTGAAGTGGCTGAAGTTTTAGCTCAAATATCTCCAAACACATGTTGCTCATTCCCTGACTTTTCCCTGTGTTATTTCCTGGTTGTTTTCTGGATACATCCCATTCGCTGTAAGCTTCTGTGGTGCAAGATGTTTTGTAGGGTCAGGTTTTCTCAGGGCCAAACCCTTGGATCCTGTGTTCTACTGACACTCGAGATGCAGGTGGACATCTTTCCCCTGCAGGGTGCTGGCCCTGGGATGCTTAGGGAGCTGGCAGGCTGCTATCATCACATTCTCAATAAAGTCGTCATCAAATTGCAAGAGCATCTCCTCCATATCATCATCCAGATCCTCATCAGAATCTACTTTTCTAATTGGATTGTGTAACTGCTTCTTGGTTAGTATCTGATTTTTTTCAGGGCTAAGATGGCTGTCTGTCCCAGGAGTGCCTGGTAACTTTTTCGAAGTGGTGCTATTGGCCATAGAGCCTTTTGGAGGAGTGCTGGCTGTTTCTAGTTTTAGAGATGAGAAATTGGAGAGGTTATTAGGGCTAAGGGTTCATAATCTGCTGAGTTTTGGACTTCAGCTCATAGAGTTTATCAAAATCTTATTTCTTTGTGGAGCTCTCAGGACCAAGACCAATCAAAAGCAGCAGCATTTATCTCCAAGTGATATGTGGAGACCGTCCCAGTAAAGTTTTTTGTCTCAGCAGTCTTCTTCAAAGAAGCACCTTACTCTTAATATGTCCAAAGCAAAGTCCTCAACCCTGTCCTCAACCCTATAGCACACCCTTCATTTCATCTCCTCTAGCTCAGTCCCCCTTAGAATGATCCTTGAAGGCATCCTTTGCACTTATCTCAAGAATTAAATACACTTGACTCTGCCTTCATTACTCACAGTCCTTTGCTGCTCTTCTCTTCCTGGAAATAAGTTAGTTTTCCATAGCATGTTTTACATTTCAGCCCCTGCCTCACCTCTAAACTTACATAGCATCCTTCTAAATCCAAGTGAGATTATGACACTTGGGTGCCATTCAGAGAAGAAATCAGGCCTTACAGCAGCCCACTAGCTTTGGTTTCTTGCTGCTTCTACCTCTCTCATTCTCTCTTCATACATTCTCACCATTACTGGCTCTGGTCTACACTGTTCCTAGTCCTCAAACTCTCAGATATGATTCTCACTCAAGGCCTTTCCACATGCTATTTTGTATTCCTTAGTTCTTTCCACACATTTCTATATTTCTTCATTTTTTTCAGGTCTCTAGCAAATATGACTCTTTACAAGAGGTGATTTATTTAGCAGTCTACATAAACCAGCAACTCCTTAGCACTCAGCTCTTGCAGTGGTTTTGATGGAAAATGTCTTCGACTGGATCATGTATTTCAATACATGGTGATGCTATTTGGGGACGTTATGGAACCTTTAGGTGGTGGAAACTTGCTGGATGAAGTACCTCACCGAGGGAAACTTTTGAGATTTTAGCCTTTCCCAAACCTTCTGTTCTCTTCCTCCTTTTTCTGTGTATGGATGGAAATGCAGTCATCCTGCTTCTACCATGATGTTGTGCCATGCCATCTCTCCAATGGTGGGCTCTAGCCATCTGGAACAGTGCCTCTCAACATTTGAGTTACAATCTGTTTTTGCAAATTTCCAGCTCCAAGTATGTTTACATTAAGATTCATAACAGTTGCAAAATTATAGTTATGAAGTAACAATGAAAATAATATTATGGCTATGGGTCACCGCAGCATGAGGAACTGTGTTAAAGGGTTACAAAATTAGAAAAGTTGAGGCCCACAGCTCTGAAACCATAAGATTAAAAACAAATTCTTTGTTTTCCTCATCAAGTTAATTTTGGTCATGTTATTTTATGACAGCAACAGAAGTACAACTACTATACCTCCCAGTTTTTAATCATAAAGTTTCTTTACAGCATAACCTTCTATTTAGCATACCATGAGTGCATATACGTATTCATTAATTGTTACTTATCTCTCTTTCTAGTACTGTATTCCCAAAGGAAATAAATTTTATTATCTCTTTATCCTTAGCATCTGAAATAGTACCAAAAAGATCTTTTAAATAGATGAATGGATATATGTTGGAATCAGGTATTTGAAATGTTTTCCATAGTTTATCTTCCCATCATTGTTCAAGACATAAAACATGATTGTTTTATTTGATAATGACACAATATCCATTTCCTCTAGAGAACTATAAATTTTGTAAAGTCAAAGATTAAACCTGTCTTGCTCACCACAGATTAACAAGGTCTTAACAGAGATAGTTGAACATATGTAAGTTTTTAATAAATATTAACTGATTATGAAGGACTTTTAAATGCATTTAGTGATGAGTATCTAGGATAAGAGGCAGGGAATGAAAGGGCTAGTTGCAGACAAACTGCAAGTGCATCCTCAGCCTCAGAAATACAGCAGCACCAAAGACAGAAGCTTGTCATTACAAAGATGGTGATATTTTAAGTGTTAGGAAAAGGAAGACTTATTTAGTATGTGTAGGTATATTTGTTATATCAAATAACATGTGTTAAATGAGGCTCATATGCTATGGTGCATACTTCCGCATAGCTTTACAAATACCAACCATTTTAAGTTTTACAAAAATTTTATGTGATACTGTTTTTTTAAAACATTAGAAACAAAGAAAAAGACTGTTAAGGAATGTGTCTAAGTCCACAGAGTGACCAAGTGGCAGAGGAGTTCAGTTTCATCCAGCAAGACTCTTGAACCATCATTGCTGAAGAAAAGAAAGAATAGATTCTACTATTCTTTCATAAAGAATTGATGGAAAGAAGTTATTTTCCAATGAAAAAACAAAATTAATTTCATAGTTTGATAGCTTATAGAGCAGTATTGTGTTCTTTGTCTTACTGATTATCAGTCTGTGGGGCTTGGGATGGCTTTGCTTAAGTTGTTCTGTGTTCCAAAATGGCTCATAGGTAATACAACACAATAGATTTCTCTTAGAGTACCTTAAATCATTGTAATCTTATCCTCCAAAAGAAAAAGAAACAGAAAGACAATATGAAACCTTCTTTGCATTGCTACTCCAGCTGCCTGTCATGCCCCCAGAAAACGGAAACTCTCAAGAAACTGTAAAACTGATGGAAAAGCCCAATTTATCTTTTGTCTTATCTGATTTTCTTAAAAAATAATAGTTTAATTTCTTTAATGTTAACAAAAAATTTCTTTAATGTTTCCTTTAAAAACTGGCATTATTCATGCACTCTCTGTTGACCAGGTATAAATCAACCACTCTCCACAGCTAGAGCTAACTACCCTTGTTAAGGTTGGCTAACTAGGTTGATAAATCTTTCATTTAACCACCGTTGTTCCCCAGAGGGGTGCACCGGTCCTGGAGGTACTGCAATACCTGGTCGATGTGTGGAGTGGACAGAGCAAGCTCCTATTCCAACTCCTAGCTACAAAAATCTATTTAATATATTGTCCTCGGATAGAGGACGTATCAGATATTAAACTGATAATAACAGATACTACACTTGATCTTAGCCATTTAAACCCCTTCCCAGATCTAGCCAATGGTCAGAATATTCTCCACAGTTGAGTGGAGAGTGTGATATGACTTTCTCACGTACTATGGTGCCTCACATTTGACCATGCCCCCTGGAGGGGGAGACCTGGTGGCACTCAGAGGAAGGACAGCAGGTAGCCAAGAAGAGACTTGATACCCTATGAGAATATATAGGGGGAGGTAATCCCCCTCAGGAACAGTCATAGGGGAGGGGAATAATGGGAAAATGGGGGGGGGGAGGAATGGGAGGATACAAGGGATGGGATAACCATTGAGATGTAACAAGAATAAATTAATAAAAAAAATATATACCTTTAAAAAAATCTGGCATTATATTCTACTTTGAATTGAGTTGGCTCCAATGTTGAGCAAAATAATTTCTTCCTCCAGAACAAGCAATGAACCACTCAAATGTACCTATTATAATATTTAAATCACAGTTGTGTCTTATAACTTCTATATTCTTATGTTTTGTATTGGAACACATCTTGGTATCACATTAGATGTTTCTATTTCTCAGAAAAAGCCATAGATATGCTGAGGAGAACACTTTTCTGTGTGCATAGCTGCTTATCAATATTTAAAATCATGATTTTGCTGAATTACCACTTCAGCAGGTGTCTGTGCTTTTCAGTAGATACTTTAAGGGAAGAACGTCTTCCAAATCTCCAAAGACCATTGACATTTGAAATACAACTCACAGAATTTGAGATGGTGTGCTGTTGAAATGTGGCCAGCATGGTCACCTGATTTGCCTCTCATTAGATTTCAGGCAGAGCTCTATCAAGGGGAACTCCAAGAGAATTCTAAAGCATCTCCACATATAGCATCCAGTAAATATCCAGTTTTTTCTTTAGTTTTGCTCTTCAGCTAGTTTCCAAACAAAAGCTGTCTTCATCTGCACCACAGGGTGATTATTTAAAGTGAGAAGATGATTCGTATTTCCATGTGCACACATGCATGCATGTTACAAGCTTTGATGTTTGTGAAACAGCGTAGGCTTTGATCTTTTAAAACACCTACTTTATTTGAGGTTCTTTAATGCCTCTATCTCCCTTCCAACCCACCTATCCTAGATAGGAGAGAAAGAAGATTAATAGGAGCAGGAGAAGTGTACCTTTTTAAAAACTCAGTTCCTTAGGGCAATTCTACCCTTCTTTGTCAGGATTCCAAAAGACAGGTTAAACAGCAAACCAGAAATTCAGAAAAGAAAAAAAAAAGTGACTTCAACCACAGTAGCTGGAACCTGGAAATGGGAATCATTCTCTGGAGCATTTCTCTCTATTAGCATCTGAAAGCAAAGCTATGAATAGCCAAGTGATGTGAAGCGATGCAAAAGCCAGAAGCAAAGCTTCTTTTTGAGGGGCTCATATTTATCTCCTCTCAGAGTCTGCACCAAGATGTTTATCAGCTGGCAAAGACCATGTCCCAGCATGTGTCAGTTCCTCTTATATTGGAAAAATATCATGTGCCCTCTCACAAGTCTGTTTCCAGCGGCCGAACATCACACACCTTCACACAAGTCTGTTTAACATCCCATGTGTGGGATCAAAACCAAAACATATTTACATCCACACTACAAAACAGGAATCAAAATTTCATCTCCACATTTTTTTATCTTCTGCCTCATTTCGTTCATTTCTTTCACTTTTTAGGAGGGCCTAAGGATGAATATGGGATGGACTGTTAAGCATCATATACTACAAATGTTCCTGAAATGGATATAAGCTCAGCTTGTTCTTTCCTTGGGCAATGTAGAGAAGCCTATTTATTCACTAGAGTATCCTAGATAATATTTATGGTCCTTCAACTGTGCCTCCAGCTATTATAATGTTGAGGGCTTTTAACAAGAGGGTCCACCGAAGATGCCAGGAAGTTCAATATACAAATGTTTTAACAGCAAATAAATTCACAAAAATTTTAATGCTTTCAGATGGATCTTGAAGCAAGTCTCATGTTGATGAATTTTGTGCAAGGATGGGGAATTTATTACCTTTGTTTGTGTCTCTACATTAGCAATAATACCTTGCTTGAAAATATGATAATAAAGGGTGTACCAGAGATTTACACAGCAACCTAGATAAGCACATATTTACACTACCTTTCATTCTGTGTAGTTGAAAACTATGTTAGTATAGCCATTGGAAATGAAGCCTACGTGCTTGATTTCTCTGGTTGACTGCTTCCGCGTCTTCCTAGGAAAATTGAGACAATGACATGACTTTTTGGAGTATAGTTTTGAGGACATGATGAATTAATACATACAAAAGACTTAGATTATTTGACACAGTGCTCCCTCAGGAACTCTGCGCAATGGCCACACTAAGAGTTGCTCCACTTCCTGACCATGCAAGGCTAAGTCCTTCTCTTCTCAGGCTCTTTTTCTAACAGACCAGCTTTCATCTTTTTCGAGAACTTGTATCACCTCTTATCATCTTACATTTATCCTGCAGTTTTTCCTTCTAACTTTAGGCAAATATGTTATTATCTTGTCTATCTGAAGCTGAATTGCATTGCTTTGTCCCTCAGTAAGTTCTCCAATGTATCGTGTTTAGTTAATGAGTTCAGTGAACTTGTTTTAATAGTTGACAATGTTTAACATGTGGTGGGTAGTTCTCTAGATTAACATTTACTGATATATCTCCTGTCTCCTTTTGTCCTCAGAAGTGTTCGGGATGCTGAAAATCTCCCTCAAAGTTTCTTTCTACAGCTTTAGCTCTGGAAACCTCATTTCTTCTCACCACACTGCACTTCTGATCACTCAATACACAGTGTATATGTGTTTGACTAGAGTGTAGAGATTTACTTGCTTCTTTTCTTGTTCTAGGTTTTGTTGTTGTTGTTGTCACTCGGATGTTAGCTCCTACGAAAGGACTGCCTTGATGTTGCAATAAATAGCATCCACTTCATAAACTTATAATTACCTTCTTTGCTTTTTATAAAATTGTACCATCTCCTGTCTTTATAGTCTATCTTGTTTATTTATTTTATTTTATTTTTTGTTTTATTTTGTTTTTATTCTAAATGAACGCTTAAGGAGAAAGGTGGATGGCAATAGGTTAGAATACAAATCCCAAAGCAAGCTGCCTAAGTTTGAATTTCAACCTTCTCACAGAGAATGTTTTGAATTTGGGCAAGTTACTAAACTCTGAACCTCATTCTGCATCTATAAAATCAGGATCATCCTAAGACTGTCACTTACCACTATGTAACAACACGTTTCACTGCTGATATAGAGGTAGGAGAAGCAGATCTTAGAGAGCTTACCAACTGATAACAAACATGTAAAGCAAATGAAGTGGAAAGAAGATGACAACTCAGCTCACTCAGGGTGCTTCAGAGTGGATCCCGAGGAGGGCTCCCTTACAACACAGCCTTTAAGTGGAGCCTGCAGGCAACTCCAAGCAGAGAATACTGCAAAAGACTTTCTCTCATCGTCATCCATGCTTGCTTTCTTTCGCTTTTCCTTTTTTGTAAATAGAGACAATAGCAATTGGATCAACGTCAAGAGTATGACACTTATACTGATTTATATGTAAATGATGACTAATTCTATGTGTCAGCTTGACTAGGCATCCCTACATTTTGTCTGCTTTATTCTTGTTGTTTTATCTAGGGGATTTTTGAGAGAAGTCAACATTTGAAATAGAAGTCATTGGTATTAAATTAGACCAACATTTAAAATTATTTAAACATTTATTTATTCATTTTGTGGAAGGGAAACATGTCTCCTGGCATGCATGTGGCAGGCTTGGGAGTTGGTTCTCTCCTTTCGCCACATGAGTTCTACAGATGACACTTAGGTCCTCAGGTGTGACAGCAAGTGCTTTACCACTGAGTCATTTTCATTCCTAGATTGACATTTTAATCAGTAGGACAGAGCAGGTCAATCTTCATGATAGAGATACAATTTCATCCAAGCCACAAAATTTCTTAATAAAAAAAATCTAAAATACTTAATTTTTTTTTTACTTCTAATTTGTTCACTTTACATCCCAATTGTAGCCCCCTCCATCATCATCTCCCAACCCCCCTTCCCTCCCTCTTACTCTCTCCCTACCTCCCCTAGTCCTCAGAAAGAGGGAGCCTTCCTCCCTAACATCTGACCTCAGACTATCAAGTCTCTTCTGGACTGCCTGTATCCTCTTCCTCTGGCCTGATAAGGCTGCCCTGGCAGAGGGGAGGTACTAGGGTTCATGTCAGAAGTAGTCCCTACTCCCTATATTATGGGACCCACAAGGAGACTGTGCTATCTACTACATATTATCAGAGGGTCTAAGTCCTCACCATGCATCATGCTTGGTTGGTACATAAGCCTCTGTAGCACCACCCTCCTCTACCCAGATTTGCTGGCTCCATTGTCTCCTTGTGGAGCTACTGACCTCCTCATTCCCCAGCTCTTCCATAAGACTTCCTGTGTTCCATGCAGGAATTTGGCTGTGTGTGTCAGCCTTTGCTTGTATCTCCTGCTGGGTGGAGTCTTTCAGAAGACCTCTATGGTAGGCTCCGTTCCTGTTCCTTCTGTTCAACTCCATCTGAGGTCTATTCTATCTGTTCTTCTGAATGTGAATTAAGCAATCTCCCAGGATGCTTCTTGTTGCTTAGTTTTCTTAGCTCTGTGTTTGTAGTGTAGTTACCCTATATTAATTGGCTAATATCATCTTATAGATGAGTACATACCATGTGTGTCTTTCTGGATCTGGGTTATCCCACTCAGGATGGTCTTTTCTAGTTCCATGCATTTGTCTGCAATTTCAAGATTTCCTTGTTTTTAATAGCTGAATAGTTTTCCATTGTGTAAATGTCCTGCAGTTTCTTTATCCATTCTTCTCTTGAGGGACATCTAGGTTGTTTCCAGATTATGACTATTGTGTATAAAGCTGATATGAACGTAGTTGAGCAAATGCCCTTGTTGTATGGTGGATCATCTTTTGGGTATATTCCCTGGAGTGGTATAGTTGGGTCTTGAGGTAGAAGTATTCCCAATTTTCTGAGAAAGCACCAGATTGATTTCCAAAGTGGTTGTATGAGTTTGCACTCCCACCAGCAATGGAGGAGTGTTCTCCTTTCCCTATATCCTCGCCAGCATGTGCTGTCTCTTGATTTTTTGATCTTAGCTATTCTGATAGGTGTAAGATGGAATCTCAGAGTCAATTTGATTTGCATTTCTCTGTTGACTAGGGATATTGAGCATTTATTTAAGTGTTTCCTGGCCATTCAATAATCCTCTGTTGAGAATTCTGTTTATATCTGTACCCCATTTTTAATTTGATTGTTTGGTTTGCTGGTGTTTAATTTCTTGTAGCCCTGGCTGTCCAGAAACTCTCTTTGTAGATCATTCTGGCCTCAAACTCACAACAACTGACTTGCCTCTTCCTCCTGGATGCTGAGATTAAAGGCATGAGCCACTAAGCCTGGCCTTGAGTTCTTCATATATTTTGGATATTAGGCCTTAGTCAGATGTAGGGTTAGTGAAGACCTTTCCCAGTCTGTAGGCTGTGGTTTTGTTCTGTTTATAATGTCCTTTGCCTACAGAATCTTATCAGTTTCATGAGACCTCAATATTAATTGTTGATCTTGGAGCCTGAGCTGTTGGCATTCTGTTCAGGAGGGTGTCTCCTGTGCCAATGAGCTCAGGGCTCTTCCACACTTTTTCTTCTAACAGATTCAGTGTGTCTGGTTTTATGTTTAGGTCTTTAATCCACTTTGACTTTAGTTTTTTGCTGGGTGATAAATAAAGGTCTATTTTCATTTTTCTACACATAGACATCCAGTTATACTCATAACATTTGTCTCTTGTTTTTGTTTTTTTTCATAGCATTTGTAAAATGGTATTTTTTTCCATTGTACTGGTTTTGTTTCTTTGTCAAGAATCAAGTGTCCATAGATCTGTGGGTTTATTTCTAGGCTTTCCATTCAATTCCATTGATCCACCAGTCTGTTTCTATGCCAGTAACTTGTTTTTTTATTACTGTTGCTCTATAGCACAGCTTGAGTTCAGGGATGGAGCTATCTCAGATCTTATATAGAATTGTTTTAGCTATTCAGGGCATTTTATTTTTCCAAATGAATTTGGGAATTGTTAAACAACTGTAAAGAATTGTGTTTTGATGGGAATTGCATTTAATCTATATGTTGCTTTTGGCAAGACGGCCATTTTTACTATGTGAATCCTATTGATCCATGAGCATGGGAAATCTGTCCATCTTTTGATATCTTCTTCAATTTTTTCCAGAGATTTGAAGAATTTTTTTCATGTAAGTCCTTCACTTGCTTGGTTAGAGTTACACCAAGATACTTTATGTTTTTGTGGGTATTGTAAATGGTGTTGTTTCCCTAACTTTTTTTCTTAGCCTTTTTTATAAGAGAGGGCTAGTGATTTTTTCTTTTTTTTTTTTTGGAATTTATTTTTTATCCAGCCACTTTGCTGAAGGTGTTTATCAGCTATAGGAGATCCTTGATATAATTATTGGGGTCACTTATATATACTATAATATCATCTGCAAATATTGATACTTCGATGTCTTCCTTTCCAATGTGTATCCCCTTGATCTCCTTTAGTTGCCTTATTGCTCTAGCTAGGACTTCAAGTACTATTTTGAAGAGATTTGGAGAAAGTTGACAGCCTTGTGGTGAGTGTCCTTGATTAAACTAGTTTTTATTGAAAAAATAAAAGTTTCCAGAAGCCTCACTTTTCTTCCTTAAATCAGTGACTTTCCAGAATATACCTCCATTGGATTTCAGACTAGAACTGTCATCCCGGGTTTTTTTTTTTTTTTTTTTTTTTAGGGGAGGAGATCAAGTGTGAATCTGTCAGTTTAAATTACAGGTTAGGACTCACTAGAGCCTGTAATTACATGAATCAGTTCCTTATAGGAAATCTCAATCTTTCTGACCCTTTCCCACCTTCTGTCTTCTACCACTTCTTTCACGTTTCTTTGGATACTCCTGACAAATTTGACAGGTAAGAAGTTACTGACACCCAATAGAAGACATGTCTCCTCTTCTTATCAATATACAAATAAGAACCATCTATTCCTTTATATAGCTCCTAGGCCAATAACATTATGCTTACCCAATTCATCAATATCCCTGAACTCCACATTCTGGGACAGTGCCCATCTTAATAGTCTGTCTACATTCCTCCAAACTCTGCTTGCCACAATGGTATGTGACTCTTAGTTATTTATTGTGTTTCTATATGGAGTGTAATCTTCTTGGGTGTAGATACTGAGTTGACTTACTGTTATATCCCTAGAACCAACTCTGAATTATACATGATTATTGTCATAGTTATTTTTATAAAACCGTGTTTATTTCTCAGTTTTTCTCTTAACCCTGCTAACACACAAATAATTGAGACTTTTTTTTATATTTGTTTAAAAATAAGCTTCAAAGCACAATAACTATGCAGTTATTACTCTATTCTTAACCCTCTAAGCTAATTTGGTTTCCTCCCAGCATACATCCCAGAGATAGTTGCACTGTTTAGATTTCCTTACTGAGCTCCCTCTCCTGAAGTCTCTTAGACCCCTCATTCCCACTCCCTTGGTTGAATGCCCTACTTCCTTTTCTAACTCCTTCTCCCCTGGCTCGTAGGAAGTCCAGCCCTATTTTCTTCCTTGTTCATTAATTAGTGGTAAGATGCCTTATTAGTATCTCAGGGAATAATTGAGGAGCAGTGTTTTCATACAACATTGAGATAGGAAATTCTGAGAACCGTATTTGCAACCAGGTATGGGGGGTGGGAGACAGAAATCAGCATTTGAATTACCCAGTAACCTATGCCTACAGATAATAACTCAGTAAATGTTTATTGACTGAATAAATTAGCTAGTTAATTTATATTCTAACCAAAGGGCTATTAAGTAACCTTCTATAAGCAATATTTGGGAATATTTGACTTACTATTCATATTAACTCCAGTATACAGAGAGAGGAGCAATATTTGAGTCTTAGACCATCAAATTTTAATCAAGATATTAAACCCAAGTTTTTGGAATGGCCATGCCAAGGCTGTCCACCAATGATACACACAGTTGTTCACTTTAACAGTACTGGCAGCAGGAACACCAGCTAGGAATATGTCCAGATCATGGGACACAGCTTTACAGTTGTCTTCTCTCAGACTTTAAGAGGCTCATTTCAGGTACAGTGTCATTAAAGTATTGATTTATTGTTAGTTAGGAAACATTTTTTTGTGTACTCAGGATCATTTTGCCTATGATAATGCTTGCTGAATTTTATGCCAACCAGTTTGAACTTGATATTATTATCCTTAAATGTGATTAGATCAATGGCAGTAATTAAACCCCATTTTTCTCTGCCTGTTGACACAGAAAATTGCTGAAACAAAATAACAACAAAAGCACATAGCAGAACTTTGAATGAATAAAGATTTAACTGAATAAATGTCTTTCTAAAAACAGTTACGATCTTAATTACTTTCTTTTGCTAATCATATCACCCCAGTTTTCAAGAGAAGGAGAATCAACAGTGTCATAATTGCAAAGTATAAGGCCTCCACTGACAAGATGACTGGCTTGTTACTTACTAGATGATGGCTTGTGGGAAAGATGAGTTTGGGAGGCTGAGGCACAGAGCTCCCATGAGGCTGTTTGGAGGTTTACTGAGGTGATCTTTAAGGAAAACTGCATATATTATATAGCATGTCAAATGCCATAAATGTCATCTATGGCCATTCTCTGCTGGGCTTTGCCAGATTATCCACATGTCCCCAGGAGTGAGGCCAGGCAATGAACAATAGTGAGTAATATGCTTTGAACATATGTGGACCAAGTTGTGTCAAACATATTTTGCCCATATCACATGCTTATAGAAACTTATTTATTTTAATATTTTCTTAACCAAGGTCACATACATCTTACTTGAGCTCATAACTGGACCCAAGGCCACTGGATCAATTCCTTGGTATCAGTCTGTGCATCTATAGTACAAAAATAATTTTTTGGCTGCCATTTTATGGAAGCGTTTGTACTTTTACTAAATTCCAACTGTTTACCGAACTAACAGAAATATGAAAACCAATTAAGCTGAGCTACAAAGACAAGGTCTTATTTTACTGTATTTGATATCATAAATTTTTATATTCCAATTTGTGAGTCTACTTGTATTCATCTGTAAATGCTCAGCTCTGCTATCTTTGTAAGTACTGAAATTTAGCTACCTATGGTTAGCTGTGGTAATAGCAGGTTACTGAAAATCTGTATATTTCCCATAGGAGTATATCATACTAGAATTATTCATAGTCTTTTCTGACAATGTAACAAAACTACATCAAATTAATGACACTTTACTCATATGACCTCCTTTCCCCATACAGACTACAAAAGCAAATGAAACTCTAGAGCTTAAGTTATCTTTATACTCCTCTCATTTTTGGGCAATCTGACCTACCTCTACCATCCTTCCTCAGAGAATTTGACCTATGTCTACCACTCCTTCCATATGAAAGAACCTGACCAGGTGGTAGATCTGAGACTCGAGCATGGAAGCATTTGTCCAAAGAGAGCACCCCGATGATACTTGCAAACATCTGGCAGACCAATGCTGTACTGAGTTAACAGACTGAAATAGTCTCTTCTGCTCTATTGTTTTCTACTTGGTCTGTTGTTCTTTTCTTTCATTATTAGGATATAACTGAATTGTGCTTTGTCTACATCATGCTGTATTACACATCTAGAGACTACTATGGCATGTGGTGTGTAGTTAGTTGACATCACATTCACCAGTAGACTTGATACACATTTAAGAAAACATTTGGTTTGTCTATAGTTGCAGATTCAAATAGTAGTAGAAAGTCTTGGATCTTATTTTTATTTAAATTTTTAAAAAGGTCTGAATTAAAACTTATAGTCCTTTTGCATTAGCCTCATTAGAATTAGGGTTACACAAATAACCCAATTAAGATATGGGGCTCAGAACTAAACAGAGAATTCTCAACAGAGGAATATCAAATGGCTGAGAAACACTTAAAGAAATTCTCAGAGAAACGCAAATCAAAATGACACTGAGATTCCATCTTACACCCATCAGAATGGCTAAAATAAAATATTCAAGTGATACCACATGCTGGCAAGGATGTGAAGAAAGAGGAACAGTACTTCATTGCTGGTGGGAATGCAAACTAGTACAACCACTTTGGAAAGCTATCTGGCGCTTTCTCAGAAAAATGGGAATAGGGATTCCTCAAGACTCACCTATTCCACTCCTTGGAATATACCCAGAAGATGCTCCAGCACACAACAAGAAACTTTGCTCAACCATGTTCATAGCAGCCTTATTCATAATAACCAGAACATGGAAACAGCCTCAGTGTTCATCAGTAGAAGAATGGATAAAGAAACTGTGGTACATATACACTATGGAATACTACTCAGCTATTAAAAACAAGGAATTCCAGAAATTTGTGGATAAATGGATTGAGCTAGAAATGATCCTAATGAGTGAGTTAACCCAGAAGCAGAAAGACTCAAATGGTATATACTCACTTATATCTGCATACTAGCCCAAGGGGCATGTCCCACGAAAGCCTTCACTTACCAGGAAACTGGGACAGAGGGGAGGACATCCTATTGGGACTCTAGATGAGAGAAGCATGGGAGAATAGCAAAGTAGAAGGATCCAGAGGGTCCTAGAAACCTACAAGTAGAACATTATAATAGGCAGATTTGGGCCCAGGGGTCCCGCTCAAACTAAGGCACCAGCCAAGGACAATACAGGCGGTAAACTTTAAACCCCTACCCAGATCTAGCCAGTGGTCAGAACTATCTCCACACTTGAGTGGAGAGTGGGATATGACTTTCTCACATACTGTGGTGCCTCACATTTGACGATGTCCCCTGGAGGGGGAGACTTGGTGGCACTCAGAGGAAGGACAGCAGGTTACCGAGAAGAGACTTGATACCCTATGAGCATATACAGGGGGAGGTAATCCCCCTCAGGAACAGTCATAGGGGAGGGGAATAATGGGAAAATGGGGGGGGGGGGAAGGAATGGGAGGATACAAGGGATGGGATAACCATTGAGATGTAACAAGAATAAATTAATAATAAAAAATTTTAAAAAAAGACCCAGCTATTCCACTCCTTAGAATATACCCAGAAGATGCTCCAGCACACAACAGGGACATATGCTCAACCATGTTCATAGCTGCCTTATTCATAATAGCCAGAACCTGGAAACAGCCTAAGTGTCCCTCAGTAGAAGAATGGACAAAGAAACTGTGGTACATTTACACTATGGAATACTACTCAGCTATTAAAAACAAGGAATTTCCGAAATTTGTGGACAAATGGATTGAACTAGAAATGATAATAATGAGTGAGTTCACCCAGAAGCAGAAAGAGTCAAATGGTATATACTCACTTATATCTGGACACTAGCCCAAGGGGCATGTCCCATGAAAGTCTCCACTTACCAGGAAAGTGGGTTAGAGGAGAGGACATCTTATTGGGACTGTAGGTGAGAGAAGCATGGGAGAATGGGGAAATAGAAGGATCCAGAGGGTCCTAGAAACCTACAAGAACATTATGACAGGCAGATCTGGGCTCAGGGATCCCGCTCAAACTATGGCACCAGCCAAGGACAATATGGGCAGTATACTTCGAACCGCTACCCAGATCTAGCCGATGAACAGGACATTCTCCACAGTTAAGTGGAGAGTGGGGACTGACCTTTACGTGAACCCTGGTGCCCCATTTTTGACCACATCCCCTTGATTGGGAGGCCTGGTGGCACTTAGAAAAAGGATAGCAGGCTACCAAGAAGAGACTTGATACCCTATGAGCATATACAGGTGGAGGAGGTCCCCCTCAGTCACAGCCATAGGGGAGGGGAGTAGGGGGAAAGTGGGAGGGAGGGAGAAATGGGAGGATACAAGGGATGGGCTAACAACTGAGATGTAATATGAATAAATTAATAAAATATTTTTAAAAAAATTGTGGTTACAGACTTGTGCCCCCATATCTGGCCAAGCTTTTGATTTTAGTATGTTGTGTGGATGGTTACTGTACCATTAGCCTAACTCCTTTCTTCAGCATACTTTTAGCATATGAACTTGTTTTTCCACTCCATTATTTTGAATTCAGCTATAGGATTTGTTTTAGTCAGTAGATTGACAGCAACACGATGCTTTGGTTGTGTTAAATGTCAAGAGGTCCTGTATATTTCTTTTCTTCTTTTATGAGCAGGAAAGGCCTTGGCTAGTCCATGTACTCTGAAGATGGCACATGCATAGAGATGACAAGAAATGCATGCTTTTAGTGTGGGTACTCTGAGTCCAGAGTCTACTAGCCAGTTAGCCATCTCAAAGACATGTGAGTGATCCATAAAATACCACCCAGGAAAGCCCAGCTCCATCACGTCTTCAAGACAAGTTAATGGTAATAAATGTTCCTTGTTTACTAGCCACTGATTTTGGGGGTTCATTATTATAAAATATTTTCAAAGTACAACATGACTGACAGTTCATAATGTATATGTAAATATAAAGCATTACACTTTTAGTCCACCAGTGGCGTATACCACCTGATTACACAAATCCTAGCATAAAGACCTGAAACTAAACACAGATACAATTAATTGTATTTGCATTTGTGTAATGCTAGCCCAACAGACATTACTAAACTGATCTACAGAAGGTAAAACTGTAGCAAAAACAAGCTCAAATTTAATCTGCGTTTACTGGAATAATGTAATATAACATGGCTATGGTAATATTGTTATGATTTAATAATTTAACAAAATGAATATAATAAAACTATAATGTAAATTCCAATATACAATGATTTTGTTTAAATTTCCACACCTTGGAAAAACAAGGAAAATTAGGTGGCAAATGCTCAATTCTCTCCTAAAATGCATTGCAGATTAGTGCATGACTTTGGACATTTACCCCCTTTTACCTCAGTTTTCAAAGGTGTGAATTAATATAAGAATAATAATGTATGTACATTACCTCGCTTAAGAACACTTATATGTAGGCAAAAATTATTCAAAAAATTCCCTGTACATCAATATTGTGGTTTTAAGGAAGCTAACTCGTTTTACAGACACATGTCTTTGATATTCTAGTCATTGATATAGAGTTCTAGATATTGCAATAAGGCAATTGTCTTAAGTCGCATTATTGTGTTTGTTTATCAATACATATAAAATTATATCTATATTATACTATAGTCTAAAAAGTAGCTGAGGGCATTTTATGTAAAAATTGCAACTTAAGGCTGATTTAAGATTCCCTTTATTTTTTACAGTATTAGTGCATATTAGCAGTGGAAGTTAGTTTCTGAATGTATTTCTTTTTATTATCTCTTATTCTTTCCCTCTCTCTACTTCTCCTGGTCCCTTTCTTCTCTATTAGTCTCTTCTCTACCAAAAAGTCTTTTTTTTTTTTTCTTAATCAAAGAAAAATATGTACTGCTTACCTTTCTATGTCTGGTTTATTTCATTTATCAGGATGGCATCTGGTTAAAAACATTTTGTTTTACATGACAGGAATTCATTATTATTTTATGGTTGAATAACACAGTGCATGTATGTGACCTATGCTTTTGTAATTTATTCATTCATTGGTAGGCATCTATGATGGTTTTATACATTAGTCTTGTGAATAACACCATAAAAATGTGGCCACACATAACTATTTTTTATAGGCGCCCTTGATTACTTTTAGATACACAGCCATGTGTGGTACAATGGATAAAATGGTAGCTTTGTACTCGTTTCCATAGTGGCTATACCAACTTACATTCACACCAGTAGTGTTTAAGGGCTTCGTGTTCCTTGCATTCTCACCAGCATTTGTTGCTGTTTCTCTTTTTAATGAGAGTCATTCTCACTGAAGTGAGATGGAGTCTTAGCATAAATAGACTTGATATGCCTTACGGCTAAGGATGTTGTGTAACCAGTATTTGCTAAATTGTGAGTTCTTCTTTCTCTCTTCCACTGTTCTGCACCGATGAACTTCTTCCCTTTCAACCTTCTAACACTAGATAGGATAGGAGAACAGACAGAGGGGAGAGGGAGAGTCATCACTATCATTAGATTCTTTCCTGCTGATTAGGGGCATCACGTTCCTTGGAGCAGGTTAGATTTTCATCATCAGGATACTTAATTTCTTCTTTTTGTTTACTTTTGCATGACTGCTTGACAAACTGCAACCAACAGCATCCAACCACTAACCAGCCACCCACCCTATTGAGTCTCTAGCTTTTATATAGACTCTGAAAATTCCTCAGAACTCCAAATGTCACATGCTCTCAGAAACTATCTGCAGCCGGCAAAACACACCCCAGCTAGAGCACAAGGCAAATCAGGGTCAGCTGCTGCAAAGCAGCCTCATAGCCACACACCTGACAGCAGAACAGAACAGATTCCTATAATACGTATGTGTTTTTTAAAGAAACCAAAATTAAACAATTCTCACTACAATGTGGAGCTTTTTTTATAAATTTATTTGCTCAGGCTCATTTTCTCATTTTAGGTTTCTTAATAGCTGTTGGATCTGCAGTTACTTATTTCATTGAAATGTTGAAGTCTTCAGAGTTATTCATACAGGCATAAGGTTTTCCCCAAACTACTGTTTGTGTTGGTATTTTGACTTCCTTTCATGAATCACAAATGTTAATAAATCTAGGGTTGTGAACCATTACAAAGGTTTGTAACTTGCTTTTCTCAGATTTCCCCAGAGACATCACTATTTGTGACAAATAAAATAAAGCTTAAAAGTTGAAATTACTCCTTGATGTGCAGGCTTCAGAATAGATGTTATGTTATCATGGTGAAAAAGAGTTCTAGCCTCAGCATGCTTCTGAGTGAATACAAGCATCATCTGCATGCAGTGATACTTTTAAAGGATTCTATTTCTGAGCAGTAGTTATAGATTTTAAATCCTCAATAAATCACGTAGTAAACAGATGCACCATAATGCGAGCATTTTTGCATTTATAGCTCATGAGTAGGCCAGATTTAGCCTAGTTTTTAATAGCTCTAGAACACTGAGAATAGTAATGAGCACTGTTTTCATCTAAAGTGTCTGGTTGTGTTAGTCCCCGACACAAGTGGCCTTGTCTTTAGAAGCTTTGAAGCCAGACACAGACTTCTCTCCAGCTATAAAAGTTCTAGATAGTATTTTGTATTTTATTTTATGCAATTCATTGTCCTCCTCAAACTCTGGATCATTTGTTGCAGCTTTAACATTGGCATCCTCTAATCCACTTCCTGTTCTGGAGATGGTTTGTGGCCTTCCTCTTCCTAAACCATCCTCTGCTGACTTCTGCCTTTTCTCTGAACCACTAATACTTCTGGTAGCTTTCATAGACCCAAAGAACCAGGTATCCACTCTGAATTGGGCTTTGGCTTAAGGGAAGATTGGCTCTAGTTTCATCTATATAAATCACCAAAGCTTTTTTTGTGTTAATATAAGACTATTTTTAAGGGCATTTAAACTTCCTTCAAGAACTTTTACTTTGAATTTACAGTTTAGCTAATTGTCACAGTACGTTAACTTTGTTTTGTCTTGGCCATCAACATAGATGCTATTTGCTAAGATTTATAATTTCTATATTTTGATTGAAAGCAAAAATTGAGTGATTCTTTCTTTTTATGTTAACACATAGAGAGCATTGTAGTATTATCAATTGCTTTTATTTTAATTATATGCACTTGGGAATAGGAAGCCCTGAGGAGGAGTGGGATAGGTTTGGATGGTGTGTAGTTAGAACACACATAGACTTATTAAATTACAGTGGCTTTCTTGTATTTGCTACATGTTTTTAAAGTGTGAACAACACTCATCCAAATAAGCAGGTAGGTAATTAACAATAAGAAAACGGTTTGTGGTCAAATATGGGGCACCAGAGTTCATGTGAAAGTCAGACCCCACTCTCCACTCAACTCCACGTCTCCTTGATGGGGAGGCCTGGTGGCACTCAGAGGAAGGACAGCAGGCTACCAAGAAGAGACTTGATACCCTATGAGCGTATACAGGGGGAGGAAATCCCCCTCAGGAACAGTCATAGGGGAGGGGAGTAAGGGGAAAATGGGAGGGAGGGAGGAATGGGAGGATACAAGGGATGGGATAACAATTGAGATGTTATATGAATAAATTAATAAAATATATTTTGAAAGATAGAAAATGGTTTGTGGTAATTTGTGTACAGAGAACTACACTGAAACGCACCATCTGTCTGCTTCCAGCCCAGAGGTTTTTTGTAACTATGCACAAAGGAAGACCATTGGACACTGGAAGTCCTGTAAGTTAAAAAGCTATTTCCAAAGTTATATACTAAAAACAGCAAGATATCCACTTTATGTTAACACAACGTATAGGAGAAAACAAAGATCCAGTACACAGAACTTCAGGTAATTTTAAGATTCACAGGCAAGACTTGCTGTCTGTGTCTAAGATGCAGTGTGTTCTGTTGTTTTCTTCTCTTTGGTGCAATCTTCAGGACAGGGCAAACATAGTAGTTTTCTTGTTTCCTAAAGGCATCTCTGAAATTTCAGAAATACTCGTGTGAAGGGGAGGTATTTGTCACAGGAGAGAAAACCAGCTGATCCTGTGAAGTATAAGCCTTTTTCTTTGTCCATTGAGCATCCATGATTTTCAGTAATAAAGAAAGTGGGCATGTTGCCACTACAGAGGTGCCTGGATCATGTTTAAATGACAGTTTCATTAGATTACTCTTTATTATGTGGGAGATAATCCCATTAGACTGTGTTTATTAGCTCTTGTATCCCCTGGTTGTCATTATTGCCCTGTTCAGAAGTAGTAGCACCCTCAGAACAAAAGTGTGAGAGACTGTGTGAATATGTACATGTTTGTACATGTATGGATGTTCACATATATAAAACCAAAATTGTGCCTTGCCTTAAAGAAGAGATACCTTCCCAATGAAGTGAGGTAAGGAGGAGACTAAATAGTCAGGTATGGAACCACCTTCACCATAAAAATGTTACTGTGGAGTTTTTGTATCAGGCTCCACTTTCCAGCAATAACCAGAAAGTGTCTAAAAGTGACAGGTGTGCATCCCTTCACTGCCTGGATGACCTCAGTTGTGCAAGGTCTTGTAATCTTCCAAAAAAGATTCACCTGCCCCCTAATTATTATTAATTTTTTTTAGAAATAACTTATATTTTGGTGCCCTGAAGTATTTCCTTTCTTTCTTCCTCATATCCACTTCTAACAGAGAGTTTTGAAGCATGCTATACATTCCTATCATAAGCTGTCTGTCTTTTAAGGAGTGAGTTGACAGTATTTTCTTTTGCCAGATGTGTCTGGTAAGCACTGTGAAGAGACGTGATTGCTCTAGTTTACACCTCACATATTAACTTTCGTTCTCTGTACTCTTTCTAACGTCACTCATCATTAGATCATATTTTCTATGATTCCTTCTCACAAATGTTTTTCTTTTATATCTGTACTTTAACCACAGCTCCTTTGCTGCCTTCTTCTATGTAGTGACAGTTCCTTGAAAGTATTAGCTACAATTTTTCAAACCGTTTTTAACCTGTTTAACAATTGGTAGAAAAATTCACGTCACTTTGTTGTCACTACCAACTGTTCCTCAAGTCACTTTCTAAAACGAAGGCCAATGCAGACATTCCTCACCTGTGCTTCAGTTCTGCCTCTACCGATCTCTTCTTTGCTTTTTTTTTTTTTTTTTTTTTATAAGCATTACCATAACCTTCCCATTCTAGAGTAAATTTCTTTGCAGGCTCTTACTTTATCCCTTTACCCAGAGCTGACAGTTGTATCTGTATCTTATGGATGAGGCCGGTGAATTAATTAATGTAACCTAAACTGCTTGAAGCAGAATCACTGTGAGATTTATGCTGGCAGATTTTTTCGAAGTCATGTTTAATTCATGTTGAGTCCTTGATATAAATTCTTGAGCCAATGGTATTTGTGTAATTATTTCATCTACATGTTCCGCCTTTAAAGGCTCAATCAGTTCTTGCAGACCCACTGTTTGCTGTTAAACTGGAGACTTCAAAATCCTGGTTGTCATGTCAATCAGTCTGTACATTGCTGTCATTCTTTTTATACTTTCATTTAGGTGGATGATAGTGATCACTTCTAGGAAGTTCTAGTTTTGTTTTAATATATTTTGTTCAGAGTTTCTAGTTGTTATTCTCGGGAGGTTTAATTTCCTTGTGTCTATTCAGCTATTTTAAACCATTCCAAAAGCTAAAATCTGTAGTGGAGTTTTTCTTCTTTTAATTTTTACTTTCTGTATGGCCTTGAACTCATGTCAGTCCTCTTGCCTCAGCCTCCCAAGTTATATGATTACAGATATGAGCTCAGTCTCACAGTGATTTAAGGCAACCACATGCTATTTCTTTTCCTGCTAGTTGTAATCAGTAGTAATGATGTTGTACAAACTATACCGATTTAAAGAAGTGAGTCCTGATATTTTAAAAACAATTAGTGTTTTTGTTATGGCTTCTTGCCACTAATAGGACCATTATGCACAACTCACTTTTTAATATTATTAAGTTATCTGAGTTATCACTTTTTGATATTTAAAGACTCACCTCTAGCAAATATTCTGGATACCTTAACTTCCATTTTTCTGAAATTCTCAGTTGGTAAAATATCCAAAGTCCTGGATATTATCTGTATTATTTTTAAATTATCTTTAATTTGTTGTAGTTTTATTTTATTCAGTTTGTATACATTTTATTTTATGTCTTTATTAATTCATATTTAATTTTAAAGTGGATTTTATATTCTAGTATAGAGTAATTATAGATTTGTATAAATTTAATGTATTCTTTATCTATTTTGGATTCTTAACTACCTGCTTTATGCCACCCAGTAAGTAGTCATCTAGAAATACTGAAGTCAATTTAGAGATTTGAATAATATTCTTTCTTTCAACTGGCTGAGAATTTAAAATTTTTTATTAATTTATTCATATTGCATCTAAATTGTTATCCCATCCCTTGTATCCTCCCTCCCTACCGCTTTCACCTTAGTGCCCCCCGTCCATGTCTGTGACTGAGGGGGACCTTCTCTCCTTCTTTTAACCCAGAAGCAGAAAGACTCAAATGGTATATACTCACTTATAATTGGATACTAGCCCAAGGGGCATGTCACTTGAATAGTATTCTTTAACTGATGAATATAAAAGCAAGTCTTGTTTAACCAATGAACCTTGATAAATGTTTCCAATTGTCTTATACTTCACAGTCTTGTTAGTGTCTTGAATTGAATTGTGCTGTCTTAGAATTTTTCATGATATTGGTTCTATTTGCCCATTTTTCCTAAGTTCATCAAAATTCTTAGACTCAGGCTACTTATTATATGCATTTGGTAGATAGTTATTATATTTTATTGGTGAATCAATACTCTTGCATAGTGTTTTACTAAACCCATAAAAGTCATTTTTCTTGATATTTATTTGTCCAATATTATATTATTGTGCTTTTTCATGGTGTCTTTTTCTACCTTTATACTTTAAAATATTTTTTGTCCATTATTGTTAGTAACGCTCTTAAACATCAGAGAGATATTTTTAAAAGTTAGTCTCTAAGTCTATACTTTTAAAATGATATCTGTAGTCTATTTAAATTTATAGTGAATGTCCACTTACTTGAACTTATTTCGGTATCTTCATTTTGTTTTCATATGTACAACTTTAAGCATTTTTTTCATTGGCTTGGCTGTTAGTTTTATTATTGAATGTGTTTTGTAATCCATTTTTCTTTCTGTTTAGTCATTTCCCTTTCTAGTATTAGTAAGTCACTTAGAAGAAAAAGTGGGGAAGAGCCTGGAACATATTGACACAGGAGACAACTTCTTGAACAGAACACCAGCGTCCCAGGCCTTAAGGTCAACAATTAATAAATGGGACCTCATGAGGCTGAGAAGCTTCTGTAAGGCTGGAGACACTGTCAAGAGAACAAAGCGACAGCCTACAGACTGGGAAAAGATCTTCACCACCCCTACATTGGACAAAGGACTAATATCCAAAATATATAAAGAACTTAAGAAATTATACACCACCAAACCAAATAACCCAATTGAGGAATGGGGCTCAGAACTAAACAGAATTCTCAACAGAGGAATATCAAATGGCTGAGAAACACTTAAAGAAATGCTTAACCTCCTTAGTCATCAGGGAAATGCAAATCAAAACAACTCTGAGATTCCATCTTACACCCATCAGAATGGCTAAGATCAAAAATTCAAGCAACACCACATGCTGGCAAGGATGTGGAGAGAGAGGAACAGTACTTCATTGCTGGTGGGAATGCAAACTAGTACAACCACTTTGGAAAGCTATCTGGCACTTTCTCAGAAAAATGGGAATAGGGCTTCCTCAAGACCCAGCTATTCCACTCCTTGGAATATACCCAGAAGATACTCCAGTACACAAGAAACTTTGCTCAACCATGTTCATAGCAGCCTTATTCATAATAGCCAGAACATGGAAACAGCCTCAGTGTTCATCAGTAGAAGAATGGATAAAGAAACTGTGGTACATATACACTATGGAATACTACTCAGCTATTAAAAACAAGGAATTCCAGAAATTTGTGGACAAATGAATTGAGATAGAAATGATCATAATGAGCGAATTAACCCAGAAGCAGAAAGACTCAAATGGTATATACTCACTTATATCTGCATACTAGCCCAAGGGGCATGTCCCACGAACGCCTTCACTTACCAGGAAACTGGGACAGAGGGGAGGACATCCTATTGGGACTCTAGATGAGAGAAGCATGGGAGAATAGCAAAGTAGAAGAATCCAGAGGGTCCTAGAAACCTACAAGTAGAACATTATGATAGGCAGATTTGGGCCCAGGGGTCCCGCTCAAACTAAGGCACCAGCCAAGGACAATACAGGCGGTAAACTTTAAACCCCTACCCAGATCTAGCCAGTGGTCAGAACTATCTCCACACTTGAGTGGAGAGTGGGATATGACTTTCTCACATACTGTGGTGCCTCACATTTGACGATGTCCCCTGGAGGGGGAGACTTGGTGGCACTCAGAGGAAGGACAGCAGGTTACCGAGAAGAGACTTGATACCCTATGAGCATATAAAGGGGGAAGAAGTCCCCCTCAGGCACAGTCATATTGGAGGGGAGTAAGGGGGAAATGGGAGGGAGGGAAGAATGGGAGGATACAAGGGATGGGATAACCATTGAGATGTAACAAGAATAAATTAATAATGAAAAAAAGAATTTTATGCTCTGTCATTATGTTTTAAAAGGTAACACTGAAACTTGTCTGTGCACAACTATCTTAAAAGTGCATGTTAAGATGTTAACTCCTGTATTAATCGTCCACGGTTTCTTTCTCCAAGTAAATATTGTGTAAGAGTTATGTTCAATATAAGAAGGTTTGTTTACCTTTTCTTGTATTTTGCTCTTTATTTGGGGATAATTTTTTAATAATTATATAATTTAGAATTATGACACAAAATGTTGATTAAAATGTTTTAAAATTTATTTTATTTGACCATCATTTAATAACTGTAGTTTTGTGGAGAGGAAAGTAAGATTTTCATTTAGTAGATGAAGGCAAGAAGATCAGAATTTTATCCTTAGCTACATAGTGAGTATGAGGTAAGCCTGGGATACATGAGACGCTTTCTCAAAATAATAATGATAATAATAATAATAATAATAATAATAATAATAAACAAACCAGAAAACAAAATGAACAAAGAATATTCTGTGAAGATTGGATAGCTATTTTCTTTCAGAAATTTGAACACAGTATTTTTCTGTGTTTGATTTGTATGGTTGACATCATAAATCATGGTATCAAATTAATTGATTTTCCTTTTCAAGTGAACTGTTCTTTTTCTTCTTTTTCCTGATTAAAAAATTGTGTTTTAAGTTTTCTACAGATATACAAGATAATGTTACTACATAAGTATTTCTCTTCACTCTTCATATTAAAAACTGTGCTCAAAATCAAACACATTGTATACATGAAAATAACAGGTAATATATTAAAAACACAGTCATGTAATTTGATCTCAGAAAGGCATAAAATATTTAATAATTATGATTGAGACATTTGAAAAACTAAATGGTAGAATAAAAATGAAAAGAAAACTATGCAAATAATTTATAAAATCACCAGGCCCTTCCTAAGACAAAACCACAGTTCTGCGTTTTCTTAATGAATGGTATCTACAGTTGAAGAAAAAATCAGAAACAATAGCTAAAAAGTTGCAATGTAGCCAGAGGATGGAAATTATAAAAGAGAGTTTAGAAGATATGGAAGACAAAATAAATGTATCTAAATGAAATTCATTGAAATCTTAGAAAAAATAATAGAAAAAGTAAAAAAGACAGCATAAAATGGAGAGTTACAATGTGTGGCTATGAATGTTCTAGAACTGACAAAAGGTCTAAATAAAATATAAACAAATTACAGTTCTTATTTTACATAAATGCATAATATAAAATAAATAAAGCTGTTCTTATTTTAATCTGAGATGTTCATGGTGCTAAAGTTAATTATTAGTACACACTAGCCATTAATGTTGACTTAATTTAGTGAAAGTAACCTGCCTTCTACTTCTCTGTTTCTTTATGCTGTCATAATCTCACACCTTGTGTGTAGCATTATTACTTCATTTTTGTGTATGTTGCCACTCATAGCTATTTTTAAAATGATGTAGTGTGTGTGTGTGTGTGTGTGTGTGTGTGTGTGTGTGTGTGTGTGTGTGTGTGTGTATCTGAGTATTCAAGAAGGCCAGAAGAGGCTATCACACTATTGGAGGTAGAGTAACAAGTAGTTGTGAATATCCTGATGAAAGTGCTGGGATCCGAACTTTGCTACTGAAGCAGCAAGTACACTTAACCACTTACCCATTTCTGCAGCTCCAGTAGGTATTGTTTTATTTTATAACTGTTGGATATTTTTCTTTATAATATGCTAAAGCTTTTGCATATTTTGCATACATAAAAGTCATATTTATATAATACTTGTTTTACTTCACGGACTTTTCACAGCATTGGATTAACATATTCACCCAGTGTTTTATATTTTGTATTTGGTATTTTTATATTTATTTATTTATTTACTTATTTTTGGTTTTCTGAGACAGTTTCTCTGTGTAACCTTGGCTGTCCTATACTCACTTCGTAGACCAGGTTGGACATGAACTCACAGTGATCTGCCTGCCTCTTCCTCACAAATGCTGGGATTAAAGGCATGTGCCACCATATCCAGCTTTTGTATTTGGTATTTTTCTATTTGTAAGTAGATGTTTTATAGCCAAAACTTGATAGTTCAAACTCATGAACTTTTAGCTCTGATTTAATTGTCTTTGTTTTTTGATGTTTTCTCATCATGGTATGTTATGTCTTATCAGATGACTTATATACTACAATCTTATTTCTTATAACTGTACTCATGGTAGTCTTTTGAGGTTTGTGATGCAGGTGTGTTCTAATTGCTCATCTCAGGCGCTGAAGACATGGAATATGTATGATTTATTACCACTAAGCTCTCAGTCTGAGGTTGTCAGACTATCCATAGCATCATCTGTACCTATAAATGAAAGTAAATATTCATTTGTAGATCCATAGTCTCAGAAGAGGTGTTTATGCCCTAACTATTCAAAGCCAAGGTCATTTAAAAGCATTTTATTTAGAAAACTGTAAAAGGAAAGAGATATGTTCTTTTTCTTTTTACTTTTTCTTTTCTTGGATATCTCTCCACCCCCCCCCCGCCCCTTTTCAAGGAAGAGTCATGGTCTTCATGGAAAGGCTTTCTATTAGTATTTATAGTATTAATTAGTTCAAATATTTGTCTTCTAATTTCCCTAGCCATAAAGAATAAAGTGCCTACACCAAGATGTGCTTAGTTATGGAATAAACTTTGCTAAGCAGACTCAGTAACTTTCCACTCATAGTTATGTCTCACCACTGTCTCAAGATGGTCAAAACTGAGTCCAGATTCCAAACATTTATTTATTTACTCTCACTTTTTCTCTTCTCAGTTAAAAACTGATTGGATAATTTTTATTTTAATTCCTTGGCCAGTCAAGTAAATAAATTAAATTAAAGACACTGACTCTGTCTATTTTAAGAAAAAAGAATCCAATTTAATAAATGAATAAATTGACTTCTGTTTATGTTAGTTCAGCAATTAGATACTGTGATTTGCCCTCTAACTGTAAACAACAAAAATGCTGGAAATTCTTAAGTTTTTAATGTGACATGAGCTATCAAGTAAAAAATGCTCAGAGATATACTATAAAAGAAGCTGCTAAGAGACACTCTGAGCTGAAAAGCAATGTTTATGTCTGTACAGGTCAGACCTGAGACATGCTCTGCTTTGTAGAAAACTGTTTTCTTCTTGGGACTTACCACAAGAGGCCCTCTTTTAAAATCATCTCTCAGCTTCTGTACCATTTGTGGTGACATATTCATGGTAGAATGCCATATATTATTAACCTGGCTATGATACTTTGTGATCAAAAGAAGCTTTTGAAATTAAATGGCACTTCTTTTTTTCCAAAAGCTGGAGTGGAAAGCTATTACTTTATAACTTTCTTCATTTTTATACATTTACAAAATTCTTTCAGACATTTCGGTTGTCTTTTACATTTGGCCTGTATCAGTCTTAGTCTTATAGAAATGATGTATAAACCCATACACGGTATATAAAACAAAATAAATGGGACAGATGATTATACTGTTACACTGAGAATGTGGAGAGTTTACCAGAAAAAACAACTGGGGTCTGTGATCATAGGAGCAGGGATGATCCACCAGGTGGCATCAACTCCAAAGGAGAATGGGATTTGGACAGTAGGTTAAGATAGAAGGAAGGGAATATTCTGCAGGTGAAGTGCATGGGGCAGGATAGGAGGGGTGGTAACAATTTATGTAGGAAGAACAGCTTGTTAGGAAATAAAGAACAGATAAATTTCTTATTGTGAAATGTCTAATATGGTCAAATTTGAGCTGCTGGCTGGCAGTGGTCCAATGTGAAAATGATTAAAAAAAAAAAAAAAAAAGATATACATATCCCAGAGTGGAGCCCTGGGGTTACATGGATCAGTGTTCTGTGCTATGACAGTATAGGATGAGGTTTCCTTTAGGTAATGCAAGAATGATGTCATCCTATGGTTTAAATGAGATGGGTCAGAGAAATATCTCCAAGAATTGTAGCTTATATATAACAGTACTGATATGTAACAAGGAAACTAAAGTATGGGTACAGAGACAAAATTTTATTATTATAAAATGGGTTTGACTATGAAACATACCATTTAGTAGTTTTCAACTCTATCAGGTCTACTATAGCATTTAAAAATAAACATTCAGATGTTTTAAGTGTAATCATCTTTATATGGCTAGTGTCTGTTTTATATTTGTTGTCTTTACTTGCAAAATAAATTATAATATAGCCTTATTTTATGTAATTTTATAAATTCAATAAATTATAATAGTAGCTTTAGATGGTAATATAGTAACCTTTATCTCATAGCTAAGAATAATTAACACAACAGTTATAAACTACCTTTTTTATTTATTGAGTGACACAAATTTGTGATTCATATATAGGCATCTGCTTTTAGAGTTAACATTGCAATGACTACTCACAGATGTTCCATGGTAAAAGTCCCTAGTACAGGGTGAAGATTTGCTCAGCAGTTGCTGATGGGATGACCGAGTCCATGGACTCTAGAGGCACAATATAGTTGCTCATGTGCAGATTCTAAAACATTTTCTTTAAATGAACCCTCAAAGTCAAGAAGAGAAGGAAAGGCATGGAAGTACAGAAGCCATGTTTGATGACAATTTCAGAACAGAGCAATTATGTCCCAGCCCTAGTGTATACCAAGGTCCTCTCAATTCACAGTCTGGTTTATGGGTTATAATCACTGGATAGGAATATACTATCAAACTTTAAAATAAGAGGTGCTAACTCTTTGGGACAGTGGCTAAAGAAAGAAGTGGCACTTATGGCAAAGAGGATTATTCTTAGATTATTCTAGCTAGGAGTTACTGGATTATTCAATTTAGGGATATTGGTGCCTGGATACAGTCTCAGTACTAGCCTTCTGGGTCTTATCTGCAGAGCATTCAGAAAAACGTCTGCCTTTCCTGAATGGTAAAATTAGCTGTTGGGTTCAGATTACTTAGTAAATTATGTGGACTTTGGGGAAACTGATTTTCTTTTCAAGGTTTTCTTCGCTTTGCTAGACCAGTTAACTCAGAGCTTGGAGCGACTTTAACCTAGAGACGTCTGTGCTACAGATGTGTATGCCGAGTTGGAGTGGTTAGCTAGCCCACCCACATCAGCTCCGCTTCTCTGGCCGACTGGCAAGGGAAAAGCTAAATTCCAGTGTTGGTCTTGGGTAACGAACAGAACAAAGGCCACCTTCTCTTTACTGTGCAGTAGTGTTCCATTTTTAAACTCAGTCCTTATTTTTAAAGAGTGGATTTCTGACAACAAGTGTGTTATGGACAAACAGTTCTTCACAGTTCTCTACTTTCACCTCCGAAAAGCTTGCTATCACGCGGCTAGCCGCAGTCTTCCTCAGCTCACCCTTTGTCTACATGGGGAAGGGATAGGTTTTGGAGGGGCAGACTAGGAAATGAATAGCAGGCTTCCTTAGTTCTTTATGGTTCTCAATACTCCAAAGAGCAGGGCAATCCCGGCTTTAAATCTGGCAGACAGCCTTGACTTTTTTTTTTTTTTAAACCAAACCATCTGGCAGCCTCAGAGCCCAGTTTTTTGGTAATAATTGTGCTACTTACTCCATCTGTACTTATAAGATAACTAGTTGCCTTGGTGAACAAGCCAGCAACCATCTGTTCTGTACCTTATAAATGAATATAGAGGGCTTCCATCCTCCCATGGAGGTAGAAAACATGCAACTTGGAGACCATGGATCTGGCTTCACTTCTTCATGTAAGCTGGAAAGAGGAGACGAGTTCCATGGACCCCACCCTGTGAGTCTGGAAAGGAGCTGGAGTCCTGGTCAGTATCTGCCATCTGGGTGGGAAGCTTCAGGAAGTCTTTTTTCTGGGTGATAGACATAGGGAAATCTCTGGGGGACTAAAATACAGATCCTGTTATAAGCCAAGGCCTTGGGAAGGTAGATTCTTCTCCCCCCCACCCCCTTTTCCTCCTAACTATTGTTTGGTGGAATTAGAAGAAGCGGGAATGAACAGGAGCATATATGGTCCCCTGGAGGGGGAGACCTGGTGGCACTCAGAGGAAGGACAGCAAGTAGCCAAGAAGAGACTTGATACCCTATGAGAATATATAGGGGGACGTAATCCCCCTCAGGAACAGTCATAGGGGAGGGGAATAATGGGAAAATGGGGGCGGGGGAGGAATGGGAGGATACAAGGGATGGGATAAACATTGAGATGTAACAAGAATAAATTAATAAAAAAAAATATTAAAAAAAATGAAATTGTTCTTATTTCTTGAAGCTGTCTCTCTAAATATGTGGGACAAAGGCCTGGATTTGTTTAATAACATTTACTATCTATGAGAATTAGTGTGCTTCCTAAGGTGACTAACAGAACAGTTTCTGCATCATGAGGATCAGCCGTACATACAGACATCATCTTTCTGCCACCAAAATATGTATGCTGGAAGAGAGTCTGTCAGAGGCTTTGCTGAGATTCCCAGAGCATCATGAAGATCCTCCAAATCTTCAAAATTAAGGGATAATTAAACAAACAAACAAATATTAGCCAAAACACCTATCTAGAAAATTTGAAATAAACATTTCAACAATTTTATTTGTTAATCAGGTAATGAATATGTTGCTTCAACTGGAGACCTCAAAGAGTAGATATTTAATGAATTATTAAGATACAGACTCACATTTATGTAACTAACAGATATAAACCAATGTTCACACAGTAAAGAAAAATAATGCTTTTTCTGGTATTTAATATCATGTGCATACCTACAGATGAAAACCATCTGTGTTGCCAGTAATCTACAGTTGTCTTATGTGATGTCAACTTGTCACATCCTAGAGGCATGCGGCACAACTTTCCTGATGTGTGACCCTTTAATATCGTTCATCATGTTGTGGTGACCCCCAACCATACAATTATTATTATATTTTTGCTACTTTATAACTAATTTTGCTACTGTTACAAATCACAACACAGATATCTATAGTTTTTTTATTGTCTTGGGTGAGCCATGTGAATGAAAGGGGTGCTCCACCCCAAAAGGAGTTGCAACCCACAGGTGGAAAACCGCAGCCTTACAGCTCAGGCTTTGTGTTAGTCCTCCAGTAAGGGGAGCAGGGGCTGTCCCTGACATGGACTCTGTCACTTGCTTTTGATCAACGTCTTCCCAGGTCACAGGGATAAAGGATATGCTCAGTCCTGAAGTGACCTGATGGACTAGGGTGGGGGGTTCTGAAGACTAGAGGAGGGGGCATGAGGGAAGGAGGAGGGAGGGTGAGACCAGAAGGAGAAGAGGGAGGGGGCTACCACTGGGATATAAAGTGAATAAACAAATAAATATAAAAAGAAAAGAAAACTGTTCCCCTAGAATCACCTAAAACTAGAACCCCAATAGAGAAATTGCCTAGTTTAAGTTGGCCTATGGGAATGTCTATGGTGGACTGAGTTAAACAAGCAGATTCAACTCATTGTGTGTGACATGGTTCCCTCGGCACAGGTTCCTGAACAATACAGGACAGAAGGAACCATTGTAAAAGCAAGTAGCAAGTTGCTTTCTGCTGATGAGTGTGGATATTATATTGACTAGCTGCTTTTACATCTTGCCTTGATTTCTTCTCAGTGATAAACTGTAACCAAGAACTACACTGCTACATTTTGTCTGGTATTTGTCATAGTGTCAGCAGAAATAAAACTAGGACATCAGACAATGAGAGACAGACATTTCCCATTACCTGGTAAAAAATGTATTTATCTGTGGAGTCAGTTTGCCCATTTACAGATTATTTACATATACTTGATAGGATTTTGAAAAGTTGGCTTAGGCTTATAGACAGAAATTTGAGGATTATTAACTTCAGTTTTGTTTTGTTTTTAAGTAAATAGGCAAGTGTTCTTCTTGAGCTACAAGGCCTTGTTTTGCACTTTGTATTTTAAGGAAGAGTTTCACTATGTTATGCAGCCTGGCCTATAACAGCGGGTAGCAAGGACATGCCTTGAATATGCTGTCCCACTGCCTTAGCTTCCTGCCTGGCTAGCTTTTAAAGCAAGAATTTCTATGGGTATTCTATGAGACCTTGGTTATATAGCCTTCAGAGGATCTTTGACTGTAAGATCTACTTCCCAATTATATAATAAGCATCCTGTATAACTATAGATTGTTTTTTAAAAAATAAAATAAAGAAGTTTACCTGTCAACCATTGTCAGTGGTATTACCTATCGTTTTGCTGAATTCTTTCAATGTACCAGATATCAGGCCCAGCCTGCATCAAACACACAGATAGATCCCTTCATTTACTTTGACGTCTTTATGCAATTCTCACTCTGCTTTGTCAAACTTGAGCTAAAAGAGGAACTTATATAACAGGTTGAGAACCACTGAAAAACAACAACAGCAACAACAGCAACAAAACAACCAAACCAACCAACCAACAACAACAACAAAACCAGAAAGTCATGCCACAGACTATGCTAGTAAGTCTACTGCTTATAGCAGAATTATGTAATTAGAAAAACAGCTTGGGGCTGTTGACTTTCTCTTGAAATGCAGTTGATTTCAGAGGGTTTGAGATAATTGCTCATTGTGAGAGGGGAATGCCCTTGATAAATGAGGGAATTGAGGATGGTGACTTTTAGAAACTGTACTTTAGATATGTCAATTCATATTTAAGAAGTGATGATATGTACACTCAGCCTTGGACTAGCTGCTCTTTTTACATTTCAAACTGTGATTCAAAGAGAAAAGGGAAGGCATGGACAAAATTTGGTTGAAGTACGCCATAAATAAGATATCTGGAGCAAATAGTCTCACTTTTACCTTAGAATTTTCTGAAAGGTAGAGTTGTCTCTCCTCACCCAAGAAATTCAAAATGAGCAAATCATTTTAATAGGGCTGATTTAGGGCTGGTGATAGCTCTGGAATGTACATGAAAAGTACCAGCGGGGTTGTGCTAATGCGAGCAGTTTGCTTTTTACGTATTTTTATAAGTGTGGCTTTCTTAATTTTTTGTATTGTCATATATATTCATATAAAATTTCTGAGAAAATAACTTATCTCAAATGTTAAAATTTATTTCTTAAAAGAAAATAAATCAAAAGAAAGAACTATGAGCTTATTTAGCAAAAGGCATTAAGTCTAATGCCCTTTGTTTTTTATACATGGGAACAACGCTTCCTGAAAGAGCAAAAATGAATAGTTTTAGTGAGTAGAGAGATACAGCTGATCTGTGTGCCTTTCTGGGGTTTATTTTATGTGCTTCCTTAGATATTAGTAATTTTATACTATTTTGCCTAATGGTTGATACTAAATGATAGACTTTTAAAAATGGAAAGCCAACCTTCTCCCACCTGTTTTACAGACAGAAAATTGAAGCCCAGGTTATTTTATGAGCAATACTATTAAAAGAATAAATATAGTTTAATTGCTTAAGGTAAGTAAATCTTCCATATAATCATGAAATCTGTTTAAAGCAATTTATATATTTTTAAATCTGGGCATTTCTCTTCCCTCACTACTGTTGAGAATCAGACCAAAGACACTGACTAGTTCTCAGTTGTACTTCACCTGTCTGGGTCTTTAAAATATTGGTTTCTGAGTTCACTCCTGCTGATGATGTAACCATATCAGTCCCTTTGTTTCTGTTTATGTAGACCAGAAATACATAGGACACTATTATGCATGAGTCATTCAGAAACTTCCAAGCACATTAGAGGTTTTTTTAGTACATAATGTTTTTCCCATGTGAATTCTTGCTGCCTTAAAAAAAATTGCATGCTTCAGGAGCATTTTTGCTTTACATTATGTGGCTTGCTCAAAGAAGGAAGGGCAGGTGGCTGGCAGATCAGAAATCTATGGATAGAAAGAAATGGATTGTTTTAGACTGAATTAATTTTTTTTTCTTCTTTTTTTTTTTTTCTTTTTTATTTATTTTTATTTTTTTTATTAATTTATTCTTGTTACATCTCAATGTTTATCCCATCCCTTGTATCCTCCCATTCCTCCCCCCCCCCCAATTTTCCCATTATTCCCCTCCCCTATGACTGTTCCTGAGGGGGATTACGTTTTATACACACTGACTGTAATATTTGCATGGGTACAAACTGGGAGATCAGAGTCCATAGGCATGGGACTGTTGAATCCCAGGCTGGATAAGGTTGAAATCTGACTTCTCCAAATAGCCATTTTGCAATAGGTCAGGTGGACTCAGTTTTCCCAGCAGGGTTCCCACTCCACCTGATCTGGTGACTCTGGACTTTGTAAGGAGTGTCACATAGGCCTCAGGGAAGATTACAAGCCAGGCCCTTTCCTGATAAGGAACTTGTTTAAGCACAGGGAATTTCTGGAAATACCCCCACCTTATGCTGAGGAGATCCTAGCCTTCAGGAAATGACCTCTAATACTACCTAGAAATTATTCCACACTCATAGGATAATTGAGTACTATGTTTTCTCATTCTTGTGATAGCACCCCCAGGTTACTGTACCAATGTATGTATATTAAGTGTCCTGGCACCCTTAGCTCTAGAGAATCAGACACATTCACCTTTCCAACGCCTTCCCACTGCCCAAGTTTATAAATAAAGGCTGGCTGGCATGCTTAGGTGCTGGGTCTCTTGCTTACCATTCCTCCACTATGACCATGTGAGACTTCATTTATTCTGGTGGGGGAAATAGCCGCTGGACATCTGGTGGTCAGGGAGCAGTGGTGGAACTACCTTTGAAGCCGCTAGAGCCTGCTCCACCACTGCTGCTAGCTCGGTGCTGACTTCCGGTGAAGCACCGCCAGGCCAGAGTCTCAGTGGACTTGACTGCCAGCAGGTTTTGAACACCCACGTGCTATCTCTGCTATGCTTAGCACAGCAGCTCAAACGAGGAGCTATAGCGCTTTGGTATCATCACTCACTTGTGGAGCTCCCGAGTCTCCACTGCCTTCTGATACCAGCACTCTCATTCTAAAAGAGCTAAAAACAGTTAACACCCCATGAAAAACTCATTTTTCACTTCCCCGGGGAGGCTACAAGCCTCACCTTAAAGTCTTCTAGATATGCCAAGTGAGAAACAGGACCTTGGGACCTTTGATCTCAAGTCCACCCATTGTTATCTGGAATCAAGTAGCACCTGGACCAACCCACAGGCCATGGAACCCAGGTCAGCTCATGGGACACAGAATGACACATAGGCTATCTTTAAAATCCTGGATCAAGTGGAAAATGCCTTGATTTTCCCCCTACATTGTGGCGATGTAGTGGTTGAAACCAAGTGATAAATTCTTGTGAAGAGAATAGTTTAACCACTTCCAGTCTCCTGGCATTTCAAAGTTCACTCCCTTGCTAAATGGAAGCAGACTGCAATCATCTTACATAACAAATGAACTCTGAATATATGAGCTTTGATGGCATGTCCTCATGCAGCCTGGAGCCACATGAGGGCCGAGAAGGTGGCCATTCCTCACATCAGGCTTCTCTCTGAACTTCAGGACCTCAAAGTCTCTCATGCATCTAGATTACTGGCCCCTTTCTGCCTTAATTTACTATTTCCTTCAGTTTCTCCACAACTGGTATATCTGACTTTTTCACAGTGTGATACAACATTTTCATCTATAAAGTTTACACTCAAGAGTAGTGCCAAAAAATCACACACAAAATATCTCATAATGTCCTTAAGAAAGTTTACTGTGATGGGCTTCATCCATAACAACCCTGCACACATGAGGCTCATGAACTGTGGAATGGATGCTCTGTCTCACAGACGATGGCAGCAAGTGATGATGGACAGGGTTAATGGTATGCATGTGAGATTTACCCACAGTTTTATGTTTGCATCTTGTCCCTAGTCGGTGATGCTTTTTCCACTGCCTGTGGAAGCTTTAGAGTGGGAAGAATGGCTGCTAAGGGTAGATCACTGACAGCGCCCCATGTCCACATTTCTTGCTCTGCAGACTTATGACCAGCTACACCACAAGCACCAGTAACCACCTTAGAGTGAGCTTCTCCAGATACTGTGCCTTCCTCATTATAAAACCGTGATTCAGATAAAATTGGCCCTACCCCTAAATTGATTTACTCAGTTATGAAATGACAGTGACAATAAGAGGTCATTTGCAGTTTATTTGGAATATTGTGGCCCACTGTATTTAGACATTGTCTTCTACATGTACTAGAGATAGAAAAAGTAAATAATTCAAGTAGGATCTAATTTCTATGATTAAAAGATCCCCTGGAAAATTATTTAGGAAAGCTTGTTTTTAAGCATAGCAGCCGTATCTTTGTATTAGACTGATTTTCCATTGACAAATTACAAACAAACAAGTTGCACTAAATGCACTGGTAGCTCTATTTATGAAATGACAGTGACAATAAGAGGTCATTTGCAGTTTATTTGGAATATTGTGGCCCACTGTATTTAGACATTGTCTTCTACATGTACTAGGGTATTCTTATACAGGTTTTTTGTTTTGTTTTGTTTTGTTTTTACAATGAACTTGATTTCAGAATTCCTTGCTGTGAAAAAGCTTACTTTCCTGAATTGTTACAACATTTTCCTTATGTTGTATGTTGTATGTTTTTCTGTAAGAATATTTTTTAGAACAAGAAGCCTCAGAAGGATCTGAAGCCTCAACAGAGTGTTTGGCATTTTAATATTCTTCTCCTTGGTTCTTGTATTTCCACTTATGCATTTAATCAGTGTCTTTTATTATAAGCCACTTCATGGTCTTTGTAAAATGATTTAATCACACAATAAACATAAATATGTTACATAAGACTCAATTTGCAAGGGAATCACTTGCTATAAAAACCATCTACATAATCCAGGTTTCTGGGAGGGGTAAATGCTTAGTGCTCAGCTGCTGAGGAGAACTCAGAAGTGCAAGAGTGGATGGAGAATGTGCCAGGGAGAACACAGTAGGTGAGATGTATGGGCAATACCAAGCTCAGAGGGCTCTGAAGTCCAAAGACATGGCACAGTTTACACTTGGAACCTGGCTCTAACTGACAAATGAGAAGTATAGGCTTGTTTGTTTTGTTTTTTTGTTTGTTTGTTTGTTTTTGTTTTTCGAGACAGGGTTTCTCTGTGTAGTCTTGGCTATCCTGGACTCACTTTGTAGACCAGGCTGGCTTCGAACTCACAGCAATCCACCTGCCTCTGCCTCCCGAGTGCTGGGATTAAAGGCATGCGCCATCACCGACTGGCTAAGTGTAGGCTTGTTAAGAGCAACAAAACAAGATTTGAGGGGCCATATTCTCTCTAAGTAGCTCCTTCTGTACTCTACAGTATTTAAAAACATCAAGTCAGAACCACATGAGTCTCCAGGGTCCTTAAACAGCTCTGCTCATACCTTGGTGCTTATGTATTTCTTAAATTCAGTGGAAACTGTAGTGGCAATGGCTTGTGATATTAAGGAAATAATTTAGAGACTGAAGATACACATTTATATGGGGTGTCTGGGGTAGAGAGTATATATATATATATATATATATATAATATATATATATATATATATATATATATATTGCAGCTTTCCCCCCCTTTTTTTTTTTCCTGTGTCTGATATTGTTTTATTTGACATGGTACACGGGCTTACTACAACTCCTCAAAATGGTTTGGCTTGTTAAGAGAAGTAGTTGGCTTTACCATTTGGTGCATGTTTTACCTATTAATAGTAAAGTAAGATGGTCTTCCTTATTCATAGCTAAATATATTTCAAGCTGCTGCTTCCGTGTGTTTTATGTATCATTAACAGCACAGTGCTTCACACAAAACTCTAGTTTTCCTGCTACACATTGCAAAGGAAAACCATCTTTGTATCTTTATCAAAAAGTGTCATCTTTGGGATATAGACAACAAGACCTCTCCTCTGTGGTGTTGAAACAAATCTAATTTCAGGACCTCTGCCCTTCCTACATAACCTCCTCACACCATTTTGTTTTGTTTTGTTTTTGGAAAGGAGATTTTTCTGAAAGAGTTTATCTAGTTACATCTCTTAAGTATCACAATCACCAAAGTACATGTGAAAGTCAGACCCCACTCTCCACTCAACTGTGAAGAATGTCCTGCCCATTGGCTAGATCTGGGTAGGGGTTTGAAGTTTACAGCCTGTATTGTCCTTGGCTGGTGCAATAGTTTGAGCAGGACCCCTGGGCCCAAATCTGCCTATCATAATGTTCTTCTTGTAGGTTTCTAGGACCCTCTGGAGACCCGGTGGCACTCAGAGGAAGGACAGCAGACTCCCAAGAAGAGACTTGATACCCTATGAGCATATAAAGGGGGAGGAAGTCCCCCTCAGTTACAGTCATAGGGGAGGGGAGTAAGGGGAAAATGGGAGGGAGGGAGGAATAGGAGGATACAAGGAATGGGATAACCATTGAGATGTAATATGAATAAATTAATAAAAAATTCAAAAAAGTATCACAATCACCTTATAACACCATAGATATTATATATGCTTACTAGCATCCATGGTGGGAGAAGATGGGTGTTGTTGTGACATCTTTGTTTATGCAGCATCAGTTCACTTGGAGAATATGACCAGTACTCACAATAAGGTACGAATGATACAAGGTCTCTTTTATGTGTTTTCTGGATTTTAAAATTCATGTTTATTGCTGTGCAGATGTAAGATATGTCTTAAGAGTCAGCACACCTGCACTCGTTTCAGATTTTCTAAATTCCTACCACCCTAGGCAAATTTTCAGTGCCTTAACAGTGCTGCCAGCTCCCAGTTACTTGAGGTATTTATAATATATAGTTATAGTCTTTAATTGTGAAATTAGTGTGTGTCTCAACTTCCTAGATTGGCGTGAGTGTCTCAGATGCTTTAGGATAGATCATCTTCTTCAATTGTCATTTCTCATTTTCTTAATGATAAGCTAGTTCATTTACTGAGCAACAATAAGGCAGCACATTCCTATTAGGAATTATGTAGGTTAATTTAATATATATTTTAAGGTCAGACATCAATATTATCATAAAATGGGATAGCTTAGTACTCTAATGGTAATTATTGCCATACTGAATAGAAAGTAAGACTAAATGATATATTGCATGCAAAACAGACATTAAACAGAAAAACAAAATATAGTAAAAGCAAAAGATGAAGATAAGGATATATTTTGGTGGTGTGCACTTGCTTAGCTGTAGCATCTATAAATGCCTGTAATGAAATCTCAGCAATGAAAAATAAAAAAGTAAAAGAGGGTCAAAGATATTTCTTAGTCAGTTGTTTTAAATCTTATAACTCTCTATTCAGGTCAAAAGTTATTTTTCCTTTTCTTTTTTTTTAATAGCAAAAAATAGCTTAATTTTTTCTTTTTAAACATTTTTATATGTACATTTATATTATTATGCATATATAAAATAAATGATATGCAGCAAGAAGAACCACAAAAAATCAGGAATTGTACTAATGTTACATTCATAGTGTTTTGGCAATTTGTATTCGGCAACCTCAAAGAAAACATTCCTGTCTTGGTGAGTCTAAAATTCTGAATGTAAGTCAATATCTATCATATCTCATCTCTATCAATTTAAAATACCTTTCTAGACCTAGGAACATCTTAACCCCTAAACAACGAAGCTTAATTATAAAACTAAATTATCTGGTCTTCAACTCCATCAGAGGCTTGAGAAGGAATGAAATCTATAATACAACTTATGCAACTAGTGGTCAGAGATCATTGTAGAAGAGGGAGAAAGGATTGTAAGAGCCAGAGAACCCTGGCGTTTGCTGTGAGATTGTGTCTCTTAGGGACGTGAGAGGTACCCATATAGTAGTCATCAACAAGACTGCCTAACCCTGACAAGGACACCAACAAGAGACATGTTAATGAGTGGGGAAAGCCCAGGAGGCCTCAGTTCTACACAAAGAGCTGTAGGCAACCAAAGAATATTGAAAGTGAGAGAAATAGTTTTCCCCAGGGAAAAGCACACTAATTTGTTATCTTGAACCAAATGATTAGCCATAAAAACATGTACAGATAGCATTATACAGACTGAGCAGCATGTACATATATTATATATATTTATACGTATGTATGCCCACATATACATTTGTGTATATATATATATATATATATATATATATATATATATATATATACACATATATCAACAACTAATGTTTTTAAAAGGGCACAAATTTGAAAGAGAGCAAGAAGGGTTGTATGGGAGAGTTTGAAGGAAGAAAGAAAAAAGTGAAAATAATGTATTATAATTTCAGAAAGAAGATGGTTTAAAAGGGCACATATTAACACCAATCAAAGTAATACTTATATGGATGTATTGATATCAAAGTATATTTTAAAGCAAAATATATCACTAATGATATGTCATAATAACACATAGATCTATTTATTAACATACTTAATATAAATACCTATAAATATAGGTGTGCTATACCTAGTGAGATGACTGTAAATAACTATTAGTAATGATGTGCTGTGGCTGGTAAGGATGCTTGTCTCTAAGCTGCATTTCTTCAGTTTGATCTCCAAAAACACAGATGGTAGGAGAAACAAACAAACTCCAACAAGTTTTCTGCGACCACTATACACCACATGTTACATTCACACACACACACCCTCAAATAATTACATGTATGTATTTTTTAAAGGCTTATGAGATAATCTTAGATTGTAAAACCTTAGAGCAAAATTGACAACTGCAGAGAAATAGACACATCTACTATGATATATGGTTATTCCATGCCCCTCTATCAGTAATTAACACAATAAATAAAAAGAAACCAATAGCAATATATAAGTCACATATAAACAGGCCTAGCCATTTGAACCAATGAGCATTTATAGATACTCTAGGAAGTAACAGCAAAACACATATTCCCAGAATACAATTGTAATTTTTAGTTTTCCTTACCACTAGGTATTCTGCAAATAATCTGTGTATTATACAGTTTATAAGTAATTTGATACTCCAGAAGCTTAAAATGCAATACTGTCATTGTTATCGGCCTTGAATTGATCACTTCTTAATATTATCAAATAAGTATTCATAATTCAAATTTTCATGATTGTGGAATTCTTTTGTTGTCTGTTTTTGGTATTTTGTTTTTTTCAAATCAGAATTTATTTAAAGACTGCATTCTGAATTGATTCATATGGTGAGTAGGATCTTCAATCCTATAGAATTTTCTACACTGTACATTTTAAAGATAGAATTATAATGATGCCATATAAAATATGACTTCTACTTGTTTTTCCTGTAAATAGATGAAGATTGGATTGAGAGGCTTCATATGGCTCAGATTTAGTGTTTGGAAGGTAGCTCTATGATTAGAGACAGCTGAATACTGCTAGATACATGAAGGCTGGGAGGAGAAAAATCACTGTGTCTGAAGCATGAATACTCTGTTCTTATATATAAGCTTTAGAAGTTCTGGTTATTGTTCAGGTAATTGATGATGAAACCCAGTCACAGATGCCTTGCTCAACGAATTCTCCCAGAGAATGTGTGGAAGATTATATATTGGCTCTAATAAAATAGATAAGTAGGTCATGGTGGCTTATGCCTGTAATCCCAGGAGGATTGTGTTCAGTAGGCTGAGGTGAGGCATGAAGATCACAAAGATCAGGCTAGCTAGGGCTACATACGGAGAGTTTGTATCATTATACACAGCAACAAAAACAAATGTTTTATGAAGTACAGAACTATCCTGATTCAAAGTGCAACTAGAAGCAGATTTTGAATACTATAAGAGTCCTAGAATTAAAGCAATGGTCCAAATTTAAGAAGTAAAAAGGGAGTCTGCTGGTTTTGACCTGTTTTATAAAGCTAATCCTTTTCTAAGGGTTACATAGTAGCCACTCAGTGATAGACACAAAATTGCTTTTCCTAAAACTTATAATTAACAGAGGTAAAGACTGAACTTCCAAATTCTTGAAAAGGGCTGTGTTAAGTCACAGCCCAGGAGTTGACATCATCCTCTGCTGAAAGCTCATTAGTGTCTCACAGATTCTTTGGCTTAATGTTTAGGTGTCTCATATGTAACTCTTGGGTGGCCACGTGTGTGACAACCTGTGTTCTGCTCTCCTCATTTTTCTGGTTTTACACGTTGTCTAGATTGATTCCATCCACTGACAGTCCAATCTTTAGAGTTGCCCAAGTTTCTCATTTTTCTGCACAATTTTTGGTTGGTTTCCTCTCCCTGAAAGCATCCTGGGCCTTACCTCTGGGTATTGTCTCTTCCAGCACTTGTTTATGCTAATGTTTATTTGTCCTTTGGATCCCAGGCTCAATTTTCTTTTTATGTGTGTGTGTGGGGGGGGGGTGGTAGTAGCCTGTGAGTTTGTTCTAAACCTGTGATTCTATTGGAGTGCTTATCTTATGATTTTCCATATGATTGTCATACAGTAGAGTAAAGGGCTCTGCAAGGAAGAGGATCTTCCATCCCACTCTGCTCTGTTCCATCTACCCCTCAGAGGTCAGATGCTTTAAGAAGATGATTTAAAGGAAGATGGCCAGACTAACACTTCCCATAGAAGTTGACTCAATTGCCCCAGTGGACACCCAAATGTGTTTCTCAAATCCTACCCAAGTTTTACAATTATATGTTACACAACAAGCCTCACCCCTGTGCTCATTCAGGACAGGTTTAATTCTTCTGATGAATTTGTGAGTTTTGCTTCAGACTGTCCAGCAGTAAGAATATCAGTGGCACTCAATAGATCTGTAGTCTATGAGCAGAAATACCTCCACATATAACTGATTCTTTTAGAAAAGCATATGTACATGGAGTTGAATTTTCTGAAGCCTCACTAAAAGGTGTGGGGGCAGTTATTCATGGAGATCATTTGTCACCTGCCCACACTGCAATTTTAAGTTACTTTAACATAGCACTTTATTTCATTATGGAGCTGATAGTTCAGGAGGGAACATGGAGGCTGACTAATGGATGGAGTGTTATTGGTGACTACTTGGAAATCCCTTGTTTTCCCAGAATCATGTAAATTGTATTATTTTTACTCCCACTGATGATGTGTGAGATGTGAGAACTTTATTCCTTCATAAATTCCCTTCTGCCTTTGTTAGACTCTCAAAGCACTCACTTCTTAGCAGGACTCTGAAAATTACCACAGTTGTTATTAGGACATTAGCATTTTTATATATAATACAACCTACAAATACCACATACATTACAGTAAGAAATGTAGCCTTCTTTTTCTTTTTTGAAAAATTGAGATTATATATGGAATTTTAAATGATGACTTGTTCCACACTGTAATAAGGATGCAACTAGGAATTTTCCTGATGCATCTACCACCAACTGTGTTTCTATGCACAAGGTTTTACTACCTTGATAGTCATCATCACCCTGAGTGACTGGATTTCCAAAAGTAAGTCCTTTACAAAAGATAGAAATGAAGATTGTGTGTTTTTTACAATCAAAGTGTCCACTAAATGTACCACATTCCATCAGTATTTATAATTAATATATGTTAGTGAAAAATCCTATAAAGGACCATTTAGTGGATTGATTATTTGTATTCAATTTTCAATATTCTTTGCAATGTCAGTTTCTTGGAGAACTAGAATAATATTTTTGTTACCATTTATATTTTAGTACATAGCTGTGTTGCACATACAAGACAAGTACTGGACATAGTGAAGTACACTGGGTTTATCACTCTAAGTTGTTAAGAATTCATCATTATCAGAAGGCTTTTAAATGTACTTTCAAGAAAAGTTGTGTAATTATGTAGACATGATGCAGCCATTGTATATACCAAAATATTTAGCATCAGCATCTACAAGAATGTTGCTAGGTCCTTAGCGCTACAAGGGCAACTATAGCATGCAATTGAGAATAGGCACCTCATAGGTAAATATGGAAGTAGACATACAATCAAATAATAATTGTACTTTGTTCTGTAGGATTTGTGCAAGTTAACAGAGGATAAAGAGTGGCTACAGTTGAGGTTTTTCATACGAACTACAATTATTCATTCTGTATGGATAACTCCAAAGTCAGGAGCAATTTGTTGCTAATAGTTGAATTATCACTCTGAGCATATTAATTGACAAAATAATAGAGCTTGCCCTTCTACAAAATCATTGTTGGTGCTGGGCAGCATAACTGGTGTATTGAAGGTGTTTGATAAAGCGCATTTTTTTGAACTGACATAGTGTTAGTATATTTATAAAAATACTAATTCAAGGAATTATTACATGGTCATAATGACATTCTTGGTACAGAAATTCCAAATTTGTATTCTGCAGAACTTCAGGCTCTATGAGCTTTTCAAAAATCATTTTTCAGATTGTGTGTGTGTGTGTGTGTGTGTGTGTGTGTGTGTGTGTGTGTGTGTGTGTGTATGTATGTGTTGCTCTGTTTAGGTTAAACATGGAACCTTCTTATCATTTCTAGTGTGTCTGTAGCACAATAAGAAATGTGAGCATCTCTATTTCCACCATTTGAGTCATGACAAGTTCCCTGTGTAAACACACTCAACTTCATATGAAATTGCTTATTTTCATGAGTAACAATGATTTCTAATCAGAGGAATTCAGAATTCTCAGGTGAAGTGAGCTTTCTTATAGGATGTGTCTCACAGAGGAAAGGGTAAGCACATGCAATTCAGTGTCTAAAAGTAGCACAATTTTTATGATTTTTCTGATGTTGAAATCATGTAGTCAAAATGTATTCATCTTAGAGACTCATGCATGCACAAACACACATATGTGCACATACATATATGCATATTCTCAATCACATATTTATTCACACATATACATGCACTTATGCACATATATATAAATGTCCACACACACAGAAACAAATGTTCACACAGTCACCAATTCTTTTGTTTTATTTTCTTTACCATTTCCTCAAAGTAGCATAATCTAGAAATTCATTATTTCTTTTAGATGCTCATGGTTCCTTTCTACTTTGTTTCTCTGGTTATTTTTCTCTGGTCTGCATTTTAGACCATTTACTATGTATTAATAGAATGATGTGTCTGTTATGTAGAAACAAGAGAAATGGATGGTATTTTACCAATTTTTAATTAGAAAAACAAGAGTTCCATAAACTCACACTAACATAGTAGATATAAAATTGAGTCATTTCTTGGATCAAAACCACTTAATGGTTCTATTATTTTTATGAAACTCACAAATTCCTCAGCATGGTGCATAAGACCACATTGTGTTACCAACTGACCTTGAATGAAGTGCTAGTCCAAGACTTGGCACCTCAAGTGCCCACACAGACCAAATAAACAGAGTGAATGCTTGGAAGGTCTTGGAGCATGGTGCAGAGCATGTGTGGATTCAAAGCAGATCATCCCTAAGAGAGACACCTCACTGGATGGCATTTGTAGTTCTACACTTACGATTTTCAAGAAAGTGCTGGTCTAAGATTTTTCTGTAATATTTCTATTGCTAACAGTAGACAAGTTTATAGCACATGTTGTGAGGTATGCATTACTATAAGATCTTTTCATTGTGACTAGTTGCTATATTTATGTGTACACTGGAATCTAATCTCCTGTAGGACATTGGTAATGACTGGGCCATGAAGGTGTGTCCTGATGAATGTAACAAGTAATTTAATAGAGATTGGTGGAGATTTCTGTCTGTGAGGATACTGCAAGAAGGAACAAACACTCTCTAGACATCAAATCTGCTGCAATTTGATCTTGAATGTCCATCCTCCAGCACAGTATGAAATAAATTTCCATTATTTATAAATAACCTAGTTGATATTTGTTAAGAAGGCAGAAACAGACTCAAGTAGTATCCAATTTGAAATTTTAACAATCAATGTATGGTAAAACCACATCTGTGGATAAAATTTGATCAAAAGCTCCCAGCTTCTGACTTCTGCTAGACATTTTTACCAATGTATCATATTACTTGCTACCTCAGAGTTAAGTTACTCACATATCTCTGGGTTCTGCTCCTGTGGAAGTCTCTAAATTGAATTTTTTTTTTTCAGCCCTGTTCTTCACTTTAGCTATAACCAACAATCTGCTCTTCATTCACAATCATGAGGTTTTGGACAGCAGGACGAATTTTTTAATTGCTCAATAAATTTATATGTATTTATTATGGACAACAAGGCATTTGAAGTGATTGGATCCTGGGGAATGGTGGAATTTAGGTAATTAACGTTACTCACACAGGTACCATTTTTGTGCTTTAGTGACTCTCGGAACATTTTTCTTTTTTTTAAATTTTCCTTTTCAAAAAATATATTTTATTAATTTATTCATATTACATCTCAATTGTTATCCTATCCCTTGTATCCTCTCATTCCTCCCTCCCTCCCATTTGCTCCTTACTCCCGTCCCCTATGACTGTAACTGAGGGAGACCTCCTCCCCCTGTATGTGCTATAGGGTTTTTCTGTGTAGCCTTGACTGTCCTGGACTCACTTTTAGACCAGGCTGGCCTCGAACTCACTACAGTCTGACTGCCTCTGCCTCCCGAGTGCTGAGATTAAAGGCGTGCAGCTCCACCACCTGGCTCTCTGAGCACTTTTCAAGAATACAAAGTATTGTTAACTGCAGTTACTGGACTGTATGATATATCTCTTTAACATAGTCCTGTGGTCTAAAGTGAAATTTTATATCATTTGGCCAATATTTCCATTCACTTTTTTGGCAGCCCAGCTGTCTCTGAGGTCCCATAAAGATCAATGGATTAGGTTCCACATGTGGGCGAAATCTTGCCATTATCTGGTTTATTTAACTTAGTTTGTCCTTCAAGTGTACCTATGTTTTTACAAATGACACATTTCCTTCTATTTATGATCAAATAGATTTCCATTTAGTTTGTATTCCATATTATCTTTATCCATCCATCTTTAATGGACACACATTAGTTGTAATATTCAATTCTATTTCTTATTCATAATTTTATTTAGGCAGCAAGATAAAATTTATTTTGTAAAATGTATTTAAATGATGGATAAAATTGTATGTACTTACTATTTATAAAATGGCATTTTGAAGAATGTAAATACTGAAGAATATAAACAGTGCTTGAGTAGATGTAGGAATATGATTATAATTTTAACATACTGAATTTGGTTCCTTTGGATAATCGTTTAGGAGTGCGATTTCTATATCATAGCTCAGTCTGATTTTAATATTTTAAAAAATGTTTACAGTTATCCCTGATGATTATACTAATTTAAACTCACTTAGGGATCTGCAAGGGTGCCCTGTGCTCCAGAGCAGGATGACAATTTGGAAAAATATCCTTCCAAAATGTTTACTCACTTGTATTGGAATCTTCCGCTAGCTATGCAGGATAATAGGATAAGTGATTTGCCTTTAAGTTATATGAACATTAGTGAATCGGTTTTGGTAAGAAGATAATCTTTTTGTCTAACACACACACATACACACACACATACACACACAAACACACACCATTAAAATTCATAAAGAACCAAATCATCATCTGAAATTACAATTCCAAATTACCAAATTGCTACATTTTCAATGAGAACAAAGTCAATAAAGCTGTGACTATCATCCATTGCTGAGTAAAAGTGATCAAAGGTTTGCAGCCAGTAGGATGTATATTTACAATTCAACAGGAAACATAGATCTAGACCCTGGACATTCATGGACAGAGCATGAAGAACTTATTAGACAACACAAGCTTTGAATACTTTTCTCATCTATCAGAGTTATAAAGAAATAAGTTTGTATTGTTTATAAATTTCCACATAGGTTTAAGAGATCTGCATTACATATACTGGGCACTAACAACCCAAGGGGAAAGATCTTAAGTGAAACTACCTAGCTTTCTCTTTCTCCTTGAATTTCTTCTGGATTTAATGGGGTAAAATTCCTAGGGTTTAAACACCTTAGCCCCAGAACTTTTTGACAAGATTCTTTGAAGATTAATGTATAGGCTCAGGTCAGGCTCCAGGCTAAGAGTTACATTAGATTTAAACCCTAGGGCAGGAGTCAGGTGCATTCCCAGGGTTGGTATTCTACATTGTTCTATACTTCTCAAGTTCAGTTCATAGAGTATTTCAGTTTATACAAGATCACACTTCCTCATATCCCAGCAATGCAACTTGAGATGGGCTACTTAGTTGTTTTTTAAGCCTGAAACTTACCATTAATGGAAGCCCAATCTCCTTAATCTGTTCTATGGTGATGAATTTTGTCTACCTTGATATCTGAATAATTTCCATAGTCAGAGCCTTCCTTGTAACTTACACTAAGTATATACCATGAACAAGTCAATCTACAGTCTTTAAAGTCACTGAAACTTTGTAGTTTATTTTAACACCACAGGGAAACCTAAAAGCAGAGATGAATGGGGTGTAATAGTTTCATACTGTTAATAAACCTGGACTGTTAAAATTGAAATACTAAAAGCTAAAATACTTACCTATATTTATAAAAACTATAAAGCAATATGGTTGTTTATTTATATTCTTAGTTGGTACCAGAAGTTTGTATGATAGAACCTGAGTGATATGAGTGAAATAACCTGAACTTCAGAGGAAACTGAGATGTACTTCTCAAAGATTACTCTGATCAATAGTTCCTATAAACAACCAAGCTTTGTAGCCATTAGTGACTATGACAGTGTTGTGAGAAAACTACATAAGATAGGCTTATAAAACTCACCAGAGCTGTGAAATGAATACTTTTCAAGAATTAAAGTTGCCTAAAGGCCTCATTTTATTACCTGTAATTTTCTACTTCCAATCCCCACTCTCTCCTTCCCATTCCTCTCTCTCTCTCTCTCTCTCTCTCTCTCTCTCTCTCTCTCTCTCTCTCTCTCTCTATTGCTTCCATTCTCCTGTCTTTCTTATTCTTTCTTTTGTTTACATTTTAAATAATTGTCCATGATGTCTCAATAGCACAAGGAAAATAATCACTTGATATTTTTACTATGTTGATACTAAGAAAAATAAAGTTGAGAAAGACCTCCAAGATGATTCTTTTATACAACTTTGAAAGGTACTGCAGTGAGAATGCATAGATGGCCTATGCTAGGACAGCTCTATAATCAGATTGATTTCTAATTCCTAAAGAGTCTCAGTGAGCAGCAGATGGAGCTCCTCTGCGGGGTTGTTTTTCTGTTTTCCATACTGCTGTCTTCAGAAAATTGCTTCCAGATGACAATGCTTCAGGCCAGATAAGAGAAAGAATGCCTGCCTAAACTAAGCAAACTGTGAATTGTATCCCCCTTTTGGCAGGTGATTCATATGCCAAATTTGGTGGCTTAGTCCCATGTCAGAAGCAGCTCTACTTCTCCTCCTTCCAGTCCATTAGGGCCACTGAAACATTCCTGGAGTGTCAAAGCCTCTGTGGAAGATTTACCAGTTATAGTTAGGAGACAGAAAGAAAACATAGACAAGGAGAGAAAACACTGGAAAGGAAGAACACTTGGTAAGCAAGCCTAAAGAGAGACCTGCTTCCTGGCTAGTGTTGCGTTTTCAGTTCACATATATAAATTTTATATGATCAGTATCAACACAGAGTGATACTGAGAGTTCTGGTTACTATGGAGACGCTAGTGAAGCCTGATAAGAACAATCATTTTGATTTTTAAATGTTAAAACTTTACACTATTCTTGAATTTTTATAAAATTTTAAAATTACTTAATTAGAAGTATTTACCATCTACTGTAAAATGGGTTTGATTAAATCTAGACAAGTATAGAATTTTTAATGTGTACCTTTGTTATCCCACAGATGTGTTGATGTGTTCATAAGGTTTGCAGAGAACATGTATAAACATAAAGTCTGTTTCTTGAGCATTGATAAGGCTGTTATACTCCACTTAACATATTTATATTTTTAATTTTTGAATAAACAAGAAGGTTAGGTAAGAATAGAAAGAAAGGGATAGGGAGGATTAAAATAATTCCATGTGGAGGAAAGGAACCAAGATGGTGGCAGACATCACACATTGTGTCTCATCAACAAAACAGGAGTGACTGCACAGTGACTAAAGGACTAAACTGAGGGCTCCAAAACACCAGTGCTGGAGTTTCCGAGGTGAGAGAAGACCACTCAGTGGAATACAAGTGGGTCTGGCTTCAGGTCACCAGCTAATCCGCAAATCTTCCCACATCCCTAGAGGCTGGTGCACAGACTCTAGGATCTAGCCATATACCAACATGCAGCACACTATACTCAGTGTCTCAGACCAAACTGTGGGTGACAAAACACCAGTGTCTGGGCCTCCCAGCTGAAAGGAGACACCACGATGTGGGACATAAGTGGGTCTGACCTCAGGTCACCAGACTACCACCCAATGCTAGAGACAGACAAATGGCTAAAGGCCAATGTGAAAACACAAATTTAAAAAGTCAAAGCAATATGGCATCTATAGGAAACAGTTATCCAAGGCAATCAGCCTTGGACATGCTAACACAACTGAAACAAGAAAATAACCTCAAATATATCCCTGTGAAGATAATAACTGAGGAAACAAATAATATCAATAAAGTAATACAAGAATATACAGTCAAAGAGATTGTGACCCTTAGAGAGGCTTATTGAGAGGAAATGAAAAAAGTCACTTTAAGAAATCCAGGAAAATGCAATCAGGTGAAGAAAATCAATAAAATGTTTCAAGATCTGAAGATGTAAGTGGAAACAATAAAACAGCACAAACTGGGGAAATCCTGGAAAAAGGGACTTAGAGAAAAAACAGGAACTACAGAAGTAAGCATCACTAACAATAAGAGATAGAGGAAAGAATCTCAGGTGTAGAAGAAAAATGGAAAAATTTGATGGAACCATCAGAGAAAATGTTAAATCTAAAAAAATCATGACACAAAATATCCAAGAAATCAAGGACACCATAAAAAGACATAACCTAAGGACAGTAGGAATTGAGGAAAGAGAAGATACCCAGCTTCAAGGCCTAGAAAATATTTTCAACAAAATCATAGAAGAAACTTTCCCCAATTTAAAGAATGAAATGCCTATAAATATTCAAGAGGCCTACAGAACACCAAATAGATTAGACCAGAAAGTAAAATTCTCCTGCCATATAAAAATCAAAACACTGAATATATAGAACACAGGAAAATATTAAAAGCTTCAAGGGAAAAGGCCAAGTAACATATAATGGCAAACATATCAGAATCACAGCTGACTTTTCATCAAAGACCATAAAAGCCAGAAGGGCTTGGGCAGGCATCTTGCATACACTAAGAGACATCAGAGGCTAGACCAGACTACTATATCCAGTAAAACACTCAATAACCATAGATGGAGAAAACAAAATATTCCATGACAAAAACAAATTAAACAGCACCTATCTACTAATCCAGCCCTGCAGAAGACACTAGAAGAAAAACTCCAACCCAAGCAGGCTAACTACATGCAGGAAAAATACAGGAAATAAATAACTTCTCTTCAGCAACACAATTAGACAAGTGTACAAACACACTACCCTGACCAACATCAAAATAAAATGATCTAACAGTCATTGGTCATTATCTCTTTCAACACCAATGGACTCAATTCTCCAATAAAAAGACACAGGCTAACAGTATGGATGCATAAACAAGACTCACCATTCTACTACATACTAGATGTCTGCCACAAAGATATTATATACCACAAAGACATTATATGAGAGCAAAGAGCTGGAAGAAGGTCTTCCAAGCAAACTAACAAAAGAAGCAAGCTGGAATAGCCATTATAACATCTAATAAAAATCAACTTTCACCAAAATAAATCCACAGATATGAGGAAGAACACCTCATATTATTCAGATAAAAATTCAACCAAGATGACATTGTAATTCTGAACATCTATGTACCCACATTTATAAAAGAAACAGTAATAATTCTTAAACCACATATTAATAGTTGAAGGCTTCAACACCTCTTTTTATCAATGGACAGGTCAATGAAACAGAGGATAACTGTGAAATAATGATACTAACAGATACCTACAAGATTTTTTACCCAAACACAAAAGAATATACCTTCTTCTCAGCACCTCATGGAAAGGTCTCCAAAATTGACCAAGCCTTATCAGATACAAGAAGGTTGAAATAATATCTCGCATCCTATCAGATGACCATGGACTAAAGCTGGACTTCCACAACAGAAAAAAAAAATCCAAAACACACATGGAAACTGAACAACTCTACTCAATGGCCACTGCGTCAGGGAAGAAATAAAGAAAGACATTAGGGACTTCCCAAAATTCAATGAAAATGAAGGCACAACATATCCAAACATATGGGATACAATGAAAGCAGGACTAAGAGGCAAGTTCATGGCACTAACTGCCTTCAAAAAGAGATTAGAAACATGTTATACAAGAAACTTGGCAGCACACCTGAAAGCCCTAGGGGAAAAAAGAATGATACACACTTCAGAGGAATAGATGGCTGGAAATATACTTATGGCTGAAACCAATAAATTGGAAATAAATAGAATAATTCAAAGAATCAACAAAACCAAGAGCTGGTTCTTTGATAAAACCAACAAGATAAATAAATCCTTAACCAAATGAACTAAAAGGCAGAGAGATACTATTCAAATCAACACAATCATAAATGAAATGGGAGACATAACAGATACCAAGAAAATCCCAAAAATCATTAGGTCTTACTCCAAAAGCCACAAAATTTGAAAAATTATATGAAATGTACAATTTCTTGATAGATTCCACTTATCAAAGTTGAGTCAAGATCAAGTAAACAAATTAAATAGTCCAATATTCCCCATAGAAGTAGAAGAAGTCATCAAAAGTCTTCCAACCAAAAAAATGCCTAGTGACAAATGGTTCCAGGGGAAAATTCTACCAGACCTTCAAAGAAGAGATAGTGCCAATTCTCTTCAAACTATTCCACAAAAAAGAAATGGAAAGAACATTATTCATTGAATGACTCCATAGTCACCTTGATACCAAAACCACACAAAGACCCACAAAAGAAAGATAATTTCGGACCAATTCTATTATGAACATTGATGCAAAACTATTCAAAGAAATACTTGTACACCAAATCCAAGAACATATCAAAGATACCTTTCCCCATGACCAAGTAAGCTTCATCCCAAAAATACAGGGGAGGTTCAATATACCCTATATCTTTTTGCTATCATATGTTACATAGGTTATAATTTTAAACTGAACTACTTAAATATTCATCCTCACAAAACACACATGTATACAATGGTTACTTTTATTCTTGTCTATCGAAAAAGATTCAGCCATTGGTATTTCTACAGTTGAGTGGAGTGTGGGGACTGATTCTGACATGAACTCTGGTGCCCCATATTTGATCACTTCCCCTTGGTGGAGAGGCCTGGTGGCACTCAGAGAAAGGATAAGCAGGCTACCAAGATGAGACATGAGAGGCTGTGACCATATAGTGGGGGAAGAGGTCCCCCTTAGTCACAGACATAGGGGAGGGGAATAGGGTGAAAGTGGGATGGAGGGAGGAACTGGAGGATACAAGGGATGGGATAACAATTGAGATGTAATATGAATAAATTAATACAAATACTGCAAAAATTGGATGTCCATAAATGTGTGGATTTGCCAGGGTCTTCAATTTGATTATATTGATCAACATGTCTGTTTTTGTGCCAATACCATGTTGTTTTTGTTACTATGGGTGGTAGAACAATTTGAAATTGCAAATGGTAGTGCCTCTAGCAGTTCCTTTATTATTCAGGAATATTTTAACTATCCTTGTGAGTGTGTGTGTGTATGTGTGTGTGTGTGTGTGTGTGTGTGTGTGTGTGTGTGTATGTGTGTTTCCCTATGAAACTGAAAATTGTCCTTTCAAGATCTGTGAAAAACTGTTACATTTTGATATGGAGTGCATTGAATCTGTAGATTGTTTTTGGTAGGATGACCGTTTTTACTATGTTAATCTTGCCAATCCATGAGCATGAGAAATCTTTTCATCTTCTGATATCTTCTTCAATTTATTTTTTCAAAGACTTGAAGTCGTTATCATGCAATCTTTCACATGCTTGGTTAGAATTACATGAAGATATTTTGTGTTATTTGAGACTATTAGGAACAGTATTGTTTCCCTGATTTCTTTCTCCATGTCTTTATCATTTATATATAGGAAAGCTACTAATTTTTGTGATTAATTTTGTATCCAGCTACTTTGTTGAATGGGTTTTTACAGCTATAGGAATGTCTTGGTGTAATTCTTAGGCTCACTTAAGCATACTATCATATTATCTGCAAATAAACATACTTTGACCTCCTCCTTTCCAAATTGTATCCTCCTGCTGTCCTTCAGCTTTCTTATTAATCTAGCTAATAGTTCAAGAATTATTTTTCATGGAGTTGGAGAGAGTGGACAACATTGTTTCTTTCCAGATATGTGAAACTGCTTAGAGTTTCTCCTCATTTACGTTGATATTGGCTATAGGCTTGCTATAAACTGCCTTTATTATGTCTATAGGTAATTTACAAATGGATAAGGTAAACTTATAGAGCCTTTCCAATTTACTAAATAGGAAAATGTATTTCCTGGGTCTCAGAATAGTGTGTCTTTGTATTTTGATGTTGAACCATTCTGATAGAACACTGTGAGAAATTTTACCTAATTCATTTTAGCCAACACTAGGTAAAATGTTAAGACTTCTTAGTTTTTCTTGTAATGCTAACTCAGGCATAATTCAGACCATGTGTCATGATTCAGTTATCTTGTAATGAAACATAAAATACAAGCTGCCATGATCCTTGGTATGTCCACTTAGACGATGACTTAGAGCTTCTACATCCTACAGTGAAAATTTTCTTTAAATGAAAATGGATTTTATATAAATGAGTCTAGCCTTTTTCTGTATATTTTAATCCAATGTTTAGGTTTTTGCACAGTCTTCTAAATCTTTTCAAATGGGTATGGGATTGAAAAAGTCACATAAGTTCTCCACGATGAGCTTTTCCAAAAGAAAAATAAAATGTATATCAAATCAGTTAAACTGAATTCTTCACATAGTAATGGAACTCAAACCTTGGGTTAATGCTACTGTCATCCAATAATCTAACAACAAAGATGTGTATGTCTCTGTACTTAATGTCAGAGACGGGTGCACTGAATTAGGCAGCAACATGATGCAGCACAAAATGTGTCTCATCTCTGTTGAATGTCAAATTTGAAAATACATTATTTTCTAATACCTTTTCTTTATTTTTCAAGTTAGCTTACCTGGAAGAGGTCATTGGAAAAAAGGTGTAAGATCCAGTATTAGACAGTGATGCAACTCTTGTTGGTTTATAGATAATGTCCCAAAGTCATACTTCTTAGTAGGCAAGCATGCTATTGAATGTTAAATGACTAATATCACTTAATAGTTCTGCCGGTTTCCTTTTCTTCTTCTTCCTCTTGCTCCTCCTCATCCTCATCCTCTTTCTGGTCCTTACAAATGCAGTTCTTCCCATGGTATGATAGCTTATGGGATAAATTAGCTTTTCTGTTGTTGTTGCTGTTTTGTATTACCTTATGAATGCATTATAGAGACCACAGCAGATAGTCAAGGTGATTTAAATACCTTGACAAAAAGCACTAACCCACATTTTCAGGTTAAAGTCCATCATAGAGGGGAAGTGAACATTTAAACAGCTGGTTCGTTATGTTTACTGTGAGTCATAGAAAGAAATGAATTCATGTATACCTACTTGCCTGTGCTCAATTCAATTTTTACACTCATATACTGTTCAGGACCTCTGACTAGGGAATGGTGTTGCACACAATGTGCTGGGTCTTTCCATATCAATTAATTAAAAAAATTACATGCACACACACACACACACACACACGTACTCAGAGGCCAACAGGCCAATTCAATGTAGGTAGTTCTTCACTAAGACTCTCTTCCCAGATGATTCGAGATTGTATCAAGTTGACAATTAAACTAATCATTACTGGAAAGATGACTGAGTGGTTAAGCATTTACTATTCTTGCAGAAGAACTGGGTTTGGTTTTCAGCACCTACATGGTGACCATCCACAACTCTAGTTCTAGGGGATCAGATACCTCTTCTGACCTTAGCAAGCTCTTGATACATGTAGTCCAAATACATATACACTTAAAATGGAGAAATATTTAAAGCAAACAAACAAACAACAAACAAAAAAAAAAAAACCCAAACCAGTCAAATATAAATTTAACCATCAGAGTAGAAATAATAAGATTTGACCACTCTTTGTGTGAGAAAATATTAGTGTGGGGGAGAAAAGAGGAAAGGTGGGGTAAGGGTGTAAAGGAGGGAGGATTGGTAACTGCTCAGGAAGGTAGAATGGACTCTAGGGCCTCTTCTTCAGTCATAGCCTTGCTACTCCTGGGAAGGAAGGCACAAACAAAGCACATGGTTTGGCTATCTTTTAGATAAGCTTTTTAAACCCACTGTTCTCCTAAAGCCTAGCCTAAAACCATACTCTTAGAGAGAAACAATCCTGCATAAAAAAGAGTGCTTTTAATTTCAGCCAGAACATATAATTAGTGACATTTAAACAGGGTTTGCTTTTATTTTCTTTACAAAGCCGCACATCTGAATGCACTTTCCCTCTGAGATGAGATGCTGTCTTAGGGTGTCTGTTCATTCACTAATTAAATAAGTACTTATTAAGGATTGTTGAGTGCAACATTGTCCCTGATTCTGATGATAATGAAGTGTGTCACACAGCCTTTGAGCTAGTGTAGCTAATATGCTAATTGTGAGGATGGATAGCAACCAGGTGACCTTAATACAATGAGACATGCATTTGACAAAATTAAGAAAGAAGTGAAAAAAAAAAAGGAGGTGTCATAGTTACGGTTTCTTTTGCTATGATGAAACACCAAGACCAAAGGCAAATTGGAGAAGAAGGGATTTATCTGGCTTACACTTCCACATTACTGCTAATCACTGAAGGACAGAAGCTCAAACAAGTCAGAAACCCTGAGGGCAGAGTGTGGAATCCTGCTGGAAAAGTTGAAGTCTGGTGTTTCACATAGCCTCTGAGCTCAGTCTATAATGGGGCACTTTCCTTCTCGGCAGGGTTTTCTCTTCACTTGATGGAGGGGGGACCCCAGATAGTGTAAGGAATATCACTTGGCCCTCAGAGAAGATTACAGGCCCAACACTTTCCTGAAAAGAAACCTGTTCAGCAAGCACCTGGGGATTCCTGGAATTACCCATCTCTATGCTAATGAGATCCTAGCCTTAAACAAATGACCTTTAATGGAACCTGGAAGTTCTTCTTCTACCCAATAGTATAATTAAATACTATTTTCTCCTTGTGACAGAAACTCCTGCTACAGCAAGTAAATGAGGCACTCTGCCATTGCTTGTAACTACCACCTTAACCACAGAAACCTAATACTTTGGAAAGGTGCTGCATTCAGTGATCATGAAACCACAAAGATCACTAGCGACTTTGTGTGGCATCCACAAACTCAGGTGATTCCAATTCTTCTAGCTTGTGGTACTTTCCACTACTCTTTATTGCTCACTATTTCACAGCCTATAAGCTAAGTGGTGGCAATAACTACTGGTGATACATCCAATATACAAACTTGTAAAAAACAAAAAGAGAGAGATCATGAAACTATCAGTGACTACATTATTTTTCTTGCATTTAAAAGGAAAATAAAGGAGAATTGAAGCCTCTCATTGCTATACATCTGGCTAGCTTTTAGACTTTAGGCAACACCTTAGGTGGAGGAGGAGTCTGCTAAGGATATTGGAATTTCATTCTTGTGGGGCTGAGTCCTGAGCTTTTGAAGGTCTTTTCAATATGAAATTGAGGAAATTTCCATCAACCTTTTTCTTTAACTCTACAATGACATAAATTCTTTGCTCAATAAATCTTAAAGTTCCTACTGTCTGTCCTATACTCTTTATCTTAGTTACTTTTCTATTGCAATAACAAAACATCATGATCATGGCAGCTTATAAAAGAATACATTTACTTGGAGGTTGATAGTTCCAGAGAATTAGAATCTCCCTTAGTCAGTATTATATTGCCGTGAAAAGGCAACATAACCATGGAAAGTGTTATAAAAACATTTGTTGGGGCTTACTTACAGTCTCAGAGATTTGGTCCATTAACATCGTGGCAGGGAGCATGGTGATGGCGATGTAGGGAAGAGCAGCTAAGAGTTCTACATCTGACAGTTCAGGCAGCAGGAAGAGGGAGGCCATGGGCCTGGCTTGGCCTTTTGAAATATCAAAGCCTACCCTCAGTGACACACTTCCTCCAACAAATCCACATGCCCAAATCCTAATAAGCGCCACTCCCTGAAGACTAAGTATTTAATATATGAGCCTATGGGGGCATTCTTATTCAAACCACCATCATTTTGGAAGTCTTAGCAGCAGGCGTTGGGGCAGTATCTAAGAGCCTATTTGTGAAGGTGGGAGGAGAGAACTAGGGATGGCATGGGCTTTTGAAATCTCAAAGCCTTTCCCCAGTGATACAACTCCTCCAAGACCACACCTCCTAATCCTTTCCCCAAATTCTAACTACTAGGAAAAAAATATTGAAATATTTGAGCCTATGGGGTGAGTCATTCCCATTTAAACAATCACACACACACTCACTGAGCATAACAAACATAACTTATTTCTTTATGTTTGATATTAATAATTTTGTGATACTGGTCTAGATACCCAAGATTCTGTCAGTAGCCCAAAAAATTAGGAATATATACTTCTTACATTGCTGTTATTCTGCTAAAACACGATGACCAGAAGAAGCTTAAGAATGAGCTTAAGAGTTTGTTTTGGCTTATCATTCCAGAGGCATAGAGTCTACAACAGTAGGGAAGGCTTGGCATCAGGTCAGGAGGTGAAGAGAAAAACAAGAAGTCCAGATCTTCAAAGCCCATCCACATTGATCTACCTCCTCCAGCAAAGGCACACATCCTAAACAAGTCCATAATATGAAGAGTACATGAGCCTGCTGGGGATATTTGTCATTTAAACCTCCATAGATTGTTAACATGGATGTTTCAACTAAAATTTAGCCTGTGTTCTTAGCTAGGATCTGATGTAGAAAATGTTCTTCTGCTTCTAGTCCTACCAAGGCAACATGTCCCCCCAAAACATACATTAGGTTTTAAATCATATATCATCATCAAAATTGCCACTGAGACTTCGGTTTTAGACTTGCTGCCTCTAACTTACAAAGCAAACATTGGAACACAGCTTGATTTTTTTTCATATGCCAAGATAGTTACCAAAATCTTGTTTTGACTTTAAAATTGATTGGGTTTGAGATTAGGGTTATGAAGCAGGCAAGATACAAGTACCACTATTCCCCAAAAATTGCAGATTTATTGTTCTAACTTTAAATGTTTGGAAATAAAGAATGTAATAGAAAGAAGAGATTGGGCTAAAGACTTCTGGAAGTATTCTGTAGTAAGCACGTGGCAAGGCCAATGAATAAGCAGTTAAACACTGCTAATAAACCTGAATGTACATTGAATTGACTCATTATGTAAGATGAGGGGCTTCTTGTGACTAAAACTATTAGGTGGTTGGAAAACCAATTCTTTATTTATATCAAATTGCCTGGCATTAATCAGAGAAGGAAAGCACCAGCAAACACTCTAGATGATATTGAATATTCAGTGACCTTGCTTGGAGAAATGATTTCAATACACCATACACAAAGAAGACAATGTCACACCAAATACACAATCCAAAGATTTTTGTGTGTTACTCACAGGACCATGCCTGATAAGTAACTAACAAGAGCATGGGTGCATCAGACAGCTACATTTCTGCAAAGTCTTTTCCAGCATGATAATTTATTAAGACTTTGACTGTGGATATTTTTGAGTTACTTGCAGGCAGCTGAACCACTGAACAGTCTTCTCTTCATTAGAAATCGTTTAATGTGACCTCTGGAGAGCCTCCTTATGAGTTATATTGGAGTTTCATGGTCCTTGTGAACTTTCCTTCTTCCTATTCAAGGAAATAGGGAACCATAAGGCTCAATCTGTGACAGTCCCTTGTAGGTAACCCAGACTGTTATCATTCAGGATGATGCTTGTCATATCTCAAAATTGAAAGTACAGATCTTTAAGATGTCCAGTATGACTGAGTGATGTTTTTGTAGATGTTTACTAAAATTTTCTCCCATATGTATGATTCTAGAAACACTTTTAAACCAAAAGGGAAGTAATTCTCCAGTAACACAGTCTGAGAATCTTGAGATAAGGCCACCTGAGTAATATGTCAACATTTGACCCCATTCTTTACATAAATGCCTGTGTGGCTGCTTCAGACCTTCCCAATCTTCCCGATATTCAAATTTTTATGATAAATTGACTTACCTTTTCTTCTATATGTGTATGTTAATAATATGCATAACTGTTTCAACCCTTACTTCATTTTCTACAAAGGTCATTCCAAGTGCTACTTTGGTTGATTCTCTATGAGAAATTGATATAATAAACCCCAATTTACAGATGAGAGAAGCTGAGGCACAGAAAAGATAGTTTATCTGCAACTCACACAATCTTTGCAATAGTCAAGATTAAGATTAAGCTAGAAATCTTAGATTGTGAATAAAGGCTAAAAGCATTGTAATAGTTGTACTATTGTAAATAACTATAGTGCAACCCTGAATAGAATTAGTGTAGCATAGTTATCTCAACACTTATGTGATTTCCCTTATGTCAGCTACAGCCATAAGCTAGGATAATATATGGAAGAATTGGAGACCTTCTGGTGGTACCTGGTTGGGAATACACTATGATGTTAGTAGCAAGGAAAAACCAAACATAAAACAAGCACCCTTAAGCCATGCTTATCACTGTTCAACAGTGTAGAGAGGCAGAAGAAAGCATTTCAAAACATGAAGTATAAGAATGTCTCTCTAGTGGCTCCACAGAAAACATTATATCTGTGGTGAGCAGAACAATGGCTTGAGGAAAAGGTCTATGTGTAAAACTGTACAATATCTTGAAGGCAAAAGAGTACTGGTAAATATAGTTAGATCAAGACCCTACAGAGGGAATTATGTTGAACCATATGGATAAGTCCATTGTAACCACCATCATCCTTATGATCAAAGGAAAGCTCTGAAAATGAGTTTCAAGTGTTAAAGACAATGCTGCTGGCTGGCCCTGGAGATGGGAAGACAGGCAGCTAATGGCAGGAAGCTTATAGCGAGGTGGGAAATCAACATGGTCAGCAGAAGCGCACCCATTCCAATACAATTTCCAAGCAGGGTCTTGGAAGAGACTTGTTTTTAAACTTCAAAAGGCAACACACTTCAGAGCTTTGGGAATTAATGCTTCCATTGAGAGATATGAGGGTAGACTTGGGCTTCAAAAGACGCATTTGTACCTGTTTTTACTCTGTAACACTAATAATGTTGTCAAGACATGCTAACTGTTGTAATTATGCTCATAGCTCAATAGAGGGAGACATGCAAAAAAACAAAGGAAAAACAAATGATAACAGATGAATATATATACATATACATAAATCAGAGGCATATTTAATTGGGAAAAATTATTCAACAATGTAGACTAGATTTTTTAAAAACTAGTGATCCACCCAGTGGAACAGCTTTCTAGTTCTATAACATAACAGAAAACTACACTACAATTTTTTAAATTAAGTTCTAAAACATTATGCTCTGTGAAAGAATCCAAATGTGTTCGAGTTGTATCTTAAGTGAAATGGATAATTTCATTCATATAAGATATTCTAAAAGAAAAAAACTGGCTGTAAACAGAAAGGAGACTAGCGATTTCCTAGAGCTGGACATGAGCTGGCTATAGAGATAAACATGTTCTATGTCAGATTGGAATATAATTTTTGTTTTAAATAGAGTTACTATTGCTATGATGAAACATAATGACTAGTGTAACATGGTGAGACAACTTCCGGAACAGAACACCAACAACTCAGGCTCTAAGGCCAACAATTAATACATGGGACCTCATGAAACTGAAAAACTTCTGTAAGGCAAAGGACACTGTCAACAGAACAAAACAACAGCCTACAGACTGGGAAAAGATCTTCACCAACTCTACATCTGTCAAAGGGCTAAATCCAAAATATATAAAGAACTCAAGAAATTAAACACCACCAAACCAAATAATAAAACTAAAAATGGGTTACAAAGCTAAACAGAATTATCAGCAGAGGGATATCAAATGGCTGAGAAACACTTAAAGAAACACTTAAATTCCCTAGTCATCAAAGAATGCAAATTAAAGGAACTGTGAGATTTCATTTTACACCTATCAGAATGGGTAAGATCAAAAAATTAAGTGAGAGTAGAGGCTGGCAAGGATGTGGAGAAAAGAGAACACTCCTTCATTGCTGGTGGAGTGAAAATTTGGGCAACAACTTTGGAAATAAATCTGGCACTTGCTCAGAAAATTGGGAATAGTGCTACCTAAGTACCCAGATATTCTATTCCTGGGCATATACCCAAAAAATGCACCACCATACAACAAGGACATTTGCTTAACTACATTCATAACAGTTTTGTTTGTAATAGCCAGAATCTGGAAACAACCTAGATGTCTCTCAAACGAAGATTGGATAAATAAAGTCTGATGCATTTATACAACGCACTACTATTCAGCTATCAAAAATGATGAAATTTTGAAATTTGCAGGCAAATAGATAGAACTAGAAACAATCGTCCTGAATGAGGCAACCCAGACCTAGAAAGACACACGTGGTATATATTCATTTATAAATGGATATTAGCCCATGAGTGAAGAGCTGCAGGTGATGGAAGAGTTGAGGGATGGAAGGAGGTGGTATTGTCAAGATCTCTACAAGGCGACTATTATGGCTGGTGGATCTGTACCCAGCAGGGCTTGCACAAACTGATGCACCAATCAGGGACATTACAGGCAGAGGACATAGACCCCTTGTTCAGATGTAGCATTGTTCAGATGTAGATCATTCATCACATAGGTAGTGTGGGGGAATGAGGGACTGTCTTTGTCAGGAACTTTTGTGCTTGCAATTTGATTACTGCCTCTTTAGAGGAGAGGCCCTGTGGGAACATGGAGGAAGGGGATGCAGGCTATCCAGATGCGACTTGATAGGCTGTGGTCAGAGGGTGGAGGAGGAGGACCCTACCTGTCAGAGGTCTAGAGAGGGAAGGGAGGAGAGGAGGAGCATGGGAACAGGAGGATAAAAGCAAGGGTATAATGTAATATGAATAAATAATAATAATAATAATAATTACAAAAATAAAGAATTGTAAGTAAAAAATGATTAAATGGATGAGATACTTTTTGCAAGACTCAGTTCAAGTGATATAGATGACAAGAAAATGATGAAGAATACTGTATGAAATTTCTTTAGAAATAAAACATTTGTTGTTTATGTAGATGTGTCTAGAAATATTATTTTAGACAATACAAAATGAACTGGGAAGATGAGTCAGTGGGGAACAAAATGAATGGTACTCAAACCTGCAGACCTGATTTTGAATCCCTTGTACTACATACAAATTCAGGTGTGGTACTATAAACCCTTAATTCCAGTTCTGGGAAGGAAAAAAACAAGAAGGACTCAGAGTTTGTTGGCCAACCAGGATAGCCAATTAGTGAGTTCCAAGTTCTATGAGTGACCCCATCTCATAAAATAAGTTAAAGAGTGATAGAAAAAGAGACCTGATGCTGGCCCACTCACTTTAATCTTTTCTTCCATAAAATTTGGTAGAGTTGGCATTTTGTTTGTCTTTAAAACATAGTATGAAGACTATTTAATATATGCAAAGATGAGTGATATCAAATCTCCTGAAAACTTACTGAATTATTATTGAGATATAGTATATAAATTATTACTAAAAGTTTTAAACAATTTATTAAATTAAAATTACTTTATAATATGGATTTAATGCCTTATTGCAATTATATAATACATGTGTATTGGCAATTGATAGACCTATTGAAGATTCCGAGTGTTCAATGCACGTTCATCAGTCCTTTGATGTGTACGCTGAGATTCTAGGATGTTCTATCTTCAATGCCATTGTCAACTTTAGTAGAATCATGTAGGGGACAAACATTTGGACTTCTTCATGATAATATTCCCGAGACATTTATCTGGAGTAAGAAGACTCATCCTGAGTGTGGGCAGCACTACTCCAAGGCCTGGGTTCCCAGACTGTTTAATGTTGAAAGTAAGCTGGACACTAGCATTTGTCTTTTTCAGCTTTTTAATTGAGAATACAATGTCTTACATTTCTTTTGTGATACTTTTCCATCATGGTGACTGCATCCCTGGAAATTGTGAGCCAAAGTAAACCTTTCCTCCCTTAAGTTTCATTTGTTAGCTACTTTGTCAAAGCAATGAAAAGGTCAGTAATGCAGGCATCTGGGACTCATTCCCACAAAAGACCCTAGTGAGCTGGGGTCAAGGGACATATGTGATTGCTTTACATATTTCATATTTATTTTTTATTAGCTTTGTTAAAATTATATGTAAATTACAGATAAAAAACTTAAATGGCAATAAATATTACACTGATGGAAGGTTAAAATATATATTTATTAGAAAAAAAGCACAAAATACTTATGAGGCAAAAATAATCACAGACAGATCATGTTTTTAAGGAGAATGAATTACAAAAGTAATAATGAGCTGTAAAACAGAATGCAAAGCAGGAAAATAACCAAACCACTTGAGAGATGCAGATGAAATACATATTTGCAGAACAGAAAAGTGACACTGATTTCAGTGGTCGGGAAGATCTCCTGGTAAGTAGCAGAATGTAGAGTAAATTTTAGAAAGTCTTGCATATGGCAGAAGGCAAGCTCAGGGGCCATGTCTTAGTGGGTAAACGTTACAAGTGAACATGAACACCAGAATTTAGATCTGCATCACCCATGTAAATGTCAGGTGGACATGGCAGCCAGCCTGTAATTCTGGTACCCAGACTTTGAAAAGGGGGTCTTTGGAGAAGATGGTTAGTTAAATGAGCCATATTAGCCATATTTGAGATCAATTGAGAGGATCTGCCTCAATGAATAAGTTGGAGAGTAATCAATCAAGGAAGACTCTTTTTATAACCTCACAAGCACTCACAGAGCCACATATTTGCTCACAGACATACAACTGTGCATATGTGCACACCACAACACTAAAAAACTTGAAAAGAATCAATCCTAGAACAGTGGAAATAGAATGAGTCTGTCTACATATCTTTAGCCAGGCAAAGAACATGACCTATAGTAATAAACTAAGATATTGGCAGGAGTAAATGACACTAAGGGAATGTTCTGTAAGGAGACAACCATAGCTAGCTGAAGATGGAGCCTCATTCAACCAGCAAGTATTTACTGACTACCTAATTATACTTCCAAGCCATTCCACAAGAACTATGTTTTTAAATACATTGTATGAATTCTATGGAAGTTACAAAGCATGAAAAATACACGTTATACATACCAGATCAGACTTTTGTAAATGGACAAACAAGGGTTGGCATATCTTCACAGGCATAAGCAAACCACCATTTGTTCAACAATCTCTTGTGATCAAAACCTTAAAAAGTAACATTGTTCTTTGAGTTATGTACTGTTTTGAAAAGAAATCAGTTTCTGTCTTTAATCATTTGTCTAATTAGCCATGAACCAGCACTGCATATATGGTACCTTTCAACAGCAAGAACAGTCACTCTGAATACTTTTAATTCATTAATAAATTAGGAAAATTGGGGCTTCCATTTGCATTCTATTTAAGAATAATTAAAGCATTTAAAATTACACTGAAATGGATTTATTTTAAGGAATACTTTTCGGCTTTTAAACTATCACTTTTTCTACATTGAGTTCAGAAGGAATGCTATGTATTTCAATTAGAATTTTAGAGCAAATACTAATTATGTTTCTGCCTTTTAATAACTTTCTCCTCCAATTAGAAGATGGAATTGAAATGTAATTTATGATAAAATGTGCCAGAATTTCCACACCAACTATATCTGTCCAAATTTAAAAGCCTCCTCAACTTTTCTGCCTCATGCACACACACACACATTTTCTCTCTCTCTCTCTCTCTCTCTCTCTCTCTCTCTCTCTCTCTCTCTCTCTCTCTCTCTCTCTCTCTCACACACACACACACACACACACACATACACAAACACACACACACACACACACACACACACACACACACACACACACAGATAAAGACAGAGAGAGAGGCAGACAGACAGAAAGATAGAAAGATAGACAGGGATAGAGACTGGACCTTGCATGGGCTTTTGAAACCTCAGAGTGACACACCTTTTTCAACAAGGCCTTACCTCTTAGTGCTTCCAAAACACTTCCACTAACTGTGAAGCAGACATTCAAATGTATGAGCTCATGAGGGCATTCTTACTCAAATCACCACAATCTCCTACTTCATTTTTAAATTAATTAATGTTTGTGTGATCCATTGAATTTAATTAGGTTAACAACATGTTGCAATTTTTTGACCAGTGGTTTTCCCATATTGCACATGCCTTTGATTTATCCATTCCTATACATTTATTTTATAATTTAAAATTGATCAAGAATGTGGCTTAAAAACAAATTATTGAGAACCTAAGTTCAGGACTTCTGAGAAAGTTTACTGGAAACATGGTAGGAGATCAGTTAACAATTGCTTACACTGGAAAACTGTCTGTCCCTTCTGAAGCTGCCTGTGGGCATTTGTCTGTTTGAACATAGCTTTGTTGGCAGTGGGTCCTCAGAGTGCCTAGCTTTCTGACTGACTCATGTCTGTCAGCTCCTCTTATTAGTTTAGGGGATATGGTGCTGAGAGGAAGCTTTTTGAAAGTGTTTGATCTTTTTAGATGAAACAACATAAATTGATGGTATATTTTAGTGGAATAAAATAGATTTAGTGCTAGAGAATAGAACTTCATGAAATTTCTCTTTCTGGTACATATGTTTTTTAAATTTTATCATCCACAAAAATGATAAGTATTACATATGTTTTTTAAATTTTATCATCCACAAAAATGATAAATATGGTAATTCATTTATGAGATAGAACATATTGCCAATGCTCATCTTGAATATTTCATACTTATGACAGGAGAAATTAGTTATTTTAAATATCACTTTTATGACTTATCAAATAGCATATTTCCTGGAGGTTTCCAATTTTAGGTAGAGTAGAATGTGCCATTTAAATAGAAAACTTTATGATGAAAAAATGATGTTGAAATGTAAAGAGATCAAAATTCAATAGTTTGACAAATGTCATACCTCAGAAGAGGGAATGGAATAGCTGGGGAGCTTGAAACCACATCTCATTTCTGGTTCCTCACGTACTACATCTGGGGAATCATTATGCTGAGCATCAGAGTCTGGTGGGTACCAACTCAACTTTTCAGGGGCAGATAAACTTGTAGTGTTTTTATAGGGATTCCTTAAAATATAGAGCTTGGTCGTTTGGTTTTTCTTTTTGTTATTATTGTTTTCTCTTTTTGTTGTTGTTTTTGTTTGTTTTGTTAGTTAACATGATATTGTGCAGAGTCTCATGGATTCTGATTTTTCAAAGCCTCCACTATATCAAGGAAATTAGCTAGGAGATTACATCTATTATTCCATATTTAAAAAACAGCAATAAAAATACAGCTATTGTGGTTTATCTGAAGCTATAAGTGGATTTGACAGAGAATCCCAGCTTTTTTTTTTAAAAAGGCATACTTAGTTATTTTATTGGGTTCTTATATTTTCTATCTTTCCAACACTTATTCCACCTTAATTCCTTTCAACCTAACCCCCAACACTAGGTAGGAGAAAAAAAAGGTTAGAGAGAAAAGGAACATAGACCTCTTTAGATTACTTCCTGCTGATTAGGGGCTTTGGGCACCTAGGGGCAAGTCCAACCTTCATCATCAGAATATCCTGCAGTCCCATCAACCCATCAGTAGTGAATGCAGCACAAGAACCACCAGCAGCAGGGACCAGCAGGGCTCTCCCATTTACACCCTCTCCACAGTCCGCAGAATCTGCAACTGGCAAAAATCATACCCTCCTAAAGCACTAGACAATCACAGTTAATGGACGTGGACAACCTGAACCTGTTATAGCATGGTCTGGTGCTTTGTATTCAGATGTTAATTGTTTGCCCTATCCAGACCCTTGCTGTTCTACTAGCAAACTTTCACATGACCAAAGTGATGCCTCCCAAATTAATCCCTGATTGGCCAAGGAAAATCACCTGCATACCTGCATTTAACAGAAGTGAGGCAGGTGGAGCAAAGGATCGAGGGCTTGGAGGACAGAGAATCACATGATGGGGAAGAGAAAAAGAGAGAGAGAAGGAGAGGAGATGAAAAGGAAGAGGCCATCATAGGTTAACATAAACAAGAACAGGTGACTGGGAGGAGTTTGCTCTGAGAATTGGTATTGGAACAAAGCAGCCCAGAAGAAGTTATGGGAATGATGAGTGGGAAGTAGGCCAGATGGGAGTAATTGAATCACATGACATGGGATGTGTAGGGCTGGGACGTAAAAAAAAAAAAGACTTAGGCTGTTATTTTCAGTCCAGTTCCAGTGTATAGGTATATTAAAAATCAAATAAGTGTCTGTGTCTTTTGCTAATATGATGGTGAGTTAACTAGTAATTGCCACAGTAATTATATGCATTAATAGTAAATATTAATAGTAACTTTATATTAATAATCATTTCTAGGAGCCAGCCTCATATTTACCACCTGGGATTAAAACAAAAACATATTCACAACATAACTGGTGTTTTAAGAAACAAAATTCTTAATACATTTCCCCTTCTAAGCCCCAAAATGACTTTTTCTTTAATACTAATATGAAACATATAATAAGAACAATTATGAGAACTATCAGGTATAAATTATATTTACTTATCACTCCTATATCTCCCTTCTTTATTTATTCCCTTTCCCTCTCCTTCCTCCTAATAGGTAAGAGATAAAGAATAGAGAAGATAAAATGAGAGAAAGAGACCACTGATTCTAACCTCCTTTACTTTGTTTCCTACCTAACCATGACCAATAACAACTTGTAACCAGCACCTATTAATGACAACAAACTTCTATAACCCACCAAACAACCAAAAACACCCACCACAGCTCTAGGGAATCTGGGCAGTGTGTTCTTAACATTGCTGCCTGCTGTCTGGGGGAAAGGCATGTTTTGGGGACCCTAAGAAAATTGGAATATTGATCAAGTCTTGGAAAAACTAGCTGTATATTTTGCTGTCTAGTCTATGTAGGATAGGAAAATTCCAGCTTAACTGAAGTCCTGGATAAAGGACTCTGTGAAGTTGAACCCTCTGAGCTAGCCATTTTAAAGTGGACTGAGGAAGTCTCTAAATCTGGTCTTTTTTAAAAAACACAAACTTTTAAAGGTAATATTGTAGGGACACTTCTGCATTAACATATGCATGGACTATGCGGTATGCACAAATCAGCTAAAGATGATTTTGTCCTCTATATTTCAGCAGATAAAAACCATCTATAAACTTTATAAGTCTGGTTGGACTGTAAAACCAAACTCTGATATAAACTGCCATCCATGCTTTATAAAAGGATGACATGTAATAATATGTCATGAGAACCAAGTAGTGAAAATAATTCATTGCTATGTGGAGACATTCATGTTTCAGGCAGCAGGTCTTCCCTGGTCAAATCTAATGTTTATAAGTTTTGATGGTAACCACATTTTTTCATTCCCTGTAGAAACACAAACAAAACCATGTCCACAATGCAAAACAAGTGCAGGTTTCCACTCTGCTATTAACATAGCCTTATAGTTTATAAGGATTTTTTTTCACAGTGTTTTCTACAATGCAATGTCTCTCAGCTGCTGTTCCTTTTTCATTAACATTAAGAAATTTTAGTTAACAAAGCACTATTTAGTCTGTCCCTGGAGGTCTTTACTTCTCCTTTTTTGTTTTTTGTTTTTGTTTTTTTGTTTTTTTTGTTTTTTATAAGCATCTCTTTTAAAGCACAACTCAATCTTTCTACAATTGCTTGTCTTGTAGGGTGGTGTGGTATTTCAAATAATGTGCTTTATATTATAATATTCAAAGAATTGCTTCATCTTACTGGACACATATGCACAGGCATTATCAGCCTTAATTTGTGCAAGTATCCACATAATCGCTGTTATTTCCAATAAATCTGTAATTATAGATTCAGCTTTTTCATAACTCAAAGCAGTTGTCTTTGAACCAACAATAGATATCAATGGTTTGATGTAAAAGCTTTATTTTCCCAAATTCTGCAAAACAAAGCACATTTATCTGCTATATTTTCTTTCTTTTGTCACCTCTAGGATTACTTCCAGCAGGTGATGGAGTTTGAGTGTAGAGAGAACAAATAGGACTTAAAAAAATAATAATGTCCTTGGCTTGTTGCTAAGTGATAGAAAAAAATTTAAACCTTTACTGTTAATGTAGTATTTTTCATGAAAATTTAAGGCTTCTAACACATTTTCTATTAATAATTGGTCAACTGGCTCTTTTCCTTGTGCCAGTGGATCTGGAAAACCTGTATGAGAATGAATATGAATAATATGAAAAAATGGATAGTTTCTATTTCTGATTGTCTGTTACAAAGCTATAGACAACAAGATTAATTCTGAATTGTCAGGAATAAAGCCAGTAGTTTCTATATGTAAAACAACTATGCATATTGAGAGCAATTATGTTAATAAATTCAGGGAAATCTAATTAAATCATAAGGATTGCATACAAGTATGATTTTTGAACTGAATTATATGGGCTTTGAATTACTTTGCTCATTTTGTCTGGCTTATAACCTACCATTCCCAACTTATTTGTATAAGTATAGAAGGTAGTTGCTTCAGGAATTAGTGCCCCCTTTACAAAACATGTCAGAATCTAATTATTTCTTTTTATAAACTGCAGATGCTTGCTTTTAGGATACTTGTTATTAATTTTCCCTAAATAGTTACTACAAGATCTTTTCCAGTCTTTCTTGGTTATCCAAAATGACATAATCTCAGCAATAGTAAGAGTCACTATAATTTTGGCCAGGTCTATTCTTGACAATTGACATAGTCTTAGTCTATTTATTATGAATAGTTCAGCAACTTTTTCTATGTAAGTCTTTAACTTTTTCCTGTGTTTATGTGCTAAGAAAATTCATTCTATAATATTATCTTTCTTTGCATAATAAGCCCAGTAGGAGAAAAAGTTGAAGGCAAAATAACCAAAATACAGTCAAGTTTAGGATCAATTCTATCCACATACGCATCTTGCAGTCTCTATTCTACCAGAATTAAATCTCTTTCTGCTTCAGATGTTAACCATTTTGAACTGTTTAATCTTGAATCTCCTTGTAACATTTGAAACAAATTACTTAACTCATATGTAATTATTCCAATTGTAGGCCTAATTAATATCTCCTATTAATTAACATTTTTTCTTATAATTTATTTACCTTATGTCTCTTGCTCTTATCTTCCTGCTCCCTGCCTCCCTCCCTTCCTCTTCTGACCTAGTCACTTCCCTTAGGCCTCTGACCAGTGGGGTCCTCAACTCCCAGCTTCTGACCACAACATATCAGGTCTCACGTGAGTAGCCTGCATCCCCTTCCTCCGGATATCCCACAGGGCCTCTCTGCCAAGCTGCAGTGATCAAATCGTTGGCAAAGGAGTCCATGTGGAGAATGAGCTGCCCATTGGATACATCAAGCAAGTGGTCTAGGTTCTCTGTTTGCAATGCTTTGATTGGTGCATCAGATTGTGCAGGACCCCCTGGGTCTAGCTTTGCCAATCTTGATATCCTCTTTGTGGAATTTCTGACATCCACCCCCCTATCCTTCCATCCCTCATCTCTTCAATGAAACTCACAGCTCTTAACCAAGAGTCCAGTTTTGAGTCTCAGCATCTGTCCTGATCTCTTGCTGGGTGGAGTCTCTCAGAGGACATCTATGTTGGGTTAATATCCACTTATATGTGAATATATATGCATGTTTTTCTATGTCTGGGTCACCTTACTCTAGTTGATTGACTCTAGTTCCATCCATTTGTCTGCAAATTTCAAGCTACCCTGTTGATAACTGACTAGTATTCCATTGTCTAAATGTACCATAGTTTCTTTATCCATTCTTTCGTTGAGGGACATCTACATTGTTTCCAGATTCTGGCTGTTATGAATAACCCTGATATGAACATAGTTGAGCAAAGGAGCTCGTTGTATATCTTTCTGGTATATGCCCAGGAGTTGTGTAGCTGGGTCTTTAGGTAACACTAATTTGTGAAAAAGCACCAGATTGATTCCGAAAGTGATTTACAAACTTGCACTCCCACCAGCAACAGAAGAGTGTTCCCCTTCGTGTGCTGTCACTTGAGATTTGCTCTTAGGCATTCTGATGGCTGTAAAATGGAATCTCAGAGTTCTTTTGATTTGCATTTCCCTGATGACTAGGGATGAAGAGTCTTTCTTTAAGCATTTCTCAGCTATTCGATATTCCCCTGTTGAGAATTCTCTGTATAGCTCTGTACCTCATTTTTTAATTGGGATAATTAGCTTGGATGTGTTTAATTTCTTGAATTTTTTAAATATTTGGGTTACTAGTCCTGTTCTGGATGTCAGGTTTGTAAATATTGTTTCCCAGCTTGTAGGCTGTCATTTTGTTTTCTTGACAGTGTCCCTTGCTTTACAGAAGCTTGTCAGCTTCACGAGGTCCCATGTATTAATTGTTGACCTTAGAGCCTGAGCTGTTGGTGTTCTGTTCAGGAAGTTATCTCTTGTGCCAATGAGTTCAAAACTCTTTCCCACGTCAGTGTATCAAATTTAAGTTGAGGTCTTAGTCCACTTGGACTTTAGTTTTGTACATGGCGATAAATATGGATCAATTTGCATTTTTCTACAAGTAGACATACAGTTCAACCAGCAGCATTTGTTGAAGATGTTATCTTTTTTTCCATTGTATGGATTTGTCTTCTTTGTCAAAAAAATCAAGTGTCCATAGGTCTGTGGGTTAATTTCTGCATCTTGGATTCCATTGCATTGATCAACCAGCCTAATTCTAGGCCAGTACAATGCTGTTTTATTAATGTTGCTCTATAGTACAGCTTGAGGTCCAGGATAGAGTTTCCTCTGGAAAATCTTTTATTGTACAGGATTGTTTTAGCCATTTTTGGTTTTTGTTTTTCCATATGAAGCTGAAAGTTGATCTTTCAAGGTCAGTAGAGAATTGTGTAGGAATTTTGATCACAATTGCACTGAATCTGTAAATTGCTTTTGGTAAGATGAACATTTTTAGTGTGTTGATTCTCCTAATCCATGAGCATAGGAGAAATTTCCATCTTCTGATATCTTCTTCAAATTTTTTTTTCATTAGAGATTTGAATTTTTTATACAGGTCTTTCACTTGCTTGGGTAGAGCTACACCAAGACACTCATTATTATTTGTGGCTATTGTGAAGGGTGTAGTTTCCCTAATTTCTTTCTCAGTCCCTTTGTCATTTGTATACAGGACTGTTAATGCTTTTTTTTGAGTTGATTTTGTATCTACGCACTTTGCAGAATGCATTTATCATCTGTAGGAGTTCCTTGGTAGAATGATACTATCGTATCATTCATGAGTAGTTATAGTTTGACTTCTTCCTTTCCAATTTCTATCCCACTGATCTTTAGTTGTCTTATTTCCCTAGCTGGAACTTCAAGTACTATATTGAAGAGATAGGGAGAGGCTAGAAGCCCTTTCTTGGCCCTAATTTCAGTGGAATTGATTTAAAGTTCTCTTCTTTTACTTTAATGTTGGCTATAGGCTTGCTGTATATTGTCTTTATTATGTTTATGTATGTGCCTAGTGTCCCTGCTCTCTCCAGGACTTTAAACATGGATGGATGTTGGATTTTATCAAATGTTTTTACATTGTCTAAAAGGATGTTTGTGTGTTTTCTTTTTTTTTTTTTTTTAGTTTGTTTATATGATGGTTTGCATTTTAGGATTTCAATATATTAAACCACCCCTGCATGCCTGGGATGAAGCCTACTTGGTGATGGTGAATGATATTTTTGATTTGTTCTTGGATTTGGTTTGCAAGTATTTTATTGAGTATTTTTGCATCAATGCTCATATGAGGAATTAGTCTGAAATTTGCTTTCTATATTGTGTCTTTCTGTAGTTTAGGTATCAAGGGGACTGTGTCCTCATAGAATGAATTTGGTAGTGTTTCTATCTTGTGGAATATTTGAAGAGTATTGGTATTAGCTCTTTGAAGGTCTGGTAGAATTTTTCTCTGAAACCTCTGTCCCTGGGGTTTTATAAGTTAGAAGACTTTTTGTGACTGTTTCTATTTCCATAGGGGATATAGGACTGTTTAATGTGTTTACCTGATCTTGATTCAACTTTCATAAATGGAATCTATCAAGAAAATTGTCCATTTCATATAGATTTCCAATTTTTGTGGTGTACAAGCTTTTGGAGTAAGACCTAATGATCCTTTGAATTTTCTCAGTGTCGTTGCTATGTCTCCCTTTTCATTTCTGATTTTGTTGATTTGAATATTCTTCCTCTGCCTTTTAATGAGTTTGGCTAAGCATCTGTGCATCTTGTTGATTTTCTCAAAGAACCAGCTCTTGGTTATGCTGATTCTATGAATTGTTCTCTTTGCTTCTGGTTTACTGAGTTTAGACCCAAATTTGGTGATTTCTAGCCATCTACTCCTCTTAGGTGAGTCTGCTTACTTTTGTTCTAGACCTTTCAGGTGTGTTGTTAAGTTGCTAGTATGGGATCTCTCCAGTTTCTTTATAAAGGCACTTTGTGCTATAAACTTTCCTCTTAGCACTGCTTTCATTATGTGCCAAAAATTTGGATATGTTGTGCCTTCAGTTTCATTAAATTCTAGGAAGTTTTTAATTTCTTTTTTTTTTTTAATTTCATACCTACACAGAGGTCATTGATTAGAGAGTTGTTCAGTTTCTATGAGTTTGTATGCTTTCTATTATTTCTGTTGTTGTTGAGTTCCAGCTTTAATCAGTGATGGTCTGATAAGATGCAAGGGATAAATTTGATTTTCTTATATATGCTGAGATTTGCTTTGTGACCAAGTATAGGGTCAATTTTAGAGAAGGTTTCATGAGATGCTGAGAAGAAGATATATTTTTTTTTTTGTGTTGGGGGAGGGTGGTCTGTATATATCAGTTAGATTCACTTGATTCATGGCATCAATTAGTTTTATTATTTCTCCACTTAGTTTATGCCTCAATGATCTACCTGTTGGTGATAGTGAGGTGTTGAAGTTTACTGCTATTAATGTACGGGGTTCGATGTGCAATTTAAGCTTTAGTAACATTTCTTTTATGAATGTGAGTGTGCTTGCATTTGGGGTACAGAAGTTCTGAATTGAGAGGTCATCTTGGTGTATTTTTCCTTTGATGAGTGTGAAGTGTCATTCCTTCTCCATCTCTTTTGATTAGTTTTGGCTGAAAGTCTATTTAATTAGATACTAGAATGGCTACTCCTGCTTGTTTCTTGGGTTCAATTGCTTAGAATACCTTTTTTCTGCCCTTTACACTAATGTAATGTTTATCTTTATTACATATGTGTTTCTTGTTTTCTCAGGGGAGGGGAGTAAGGGGAAAATGGGAGGGAGGGAGGAATGGGAGGATACAAGGGATGGGATAACAATTGAGATGCCTGGTATACCTGGTTCACAAAAAAAAAAAAAAAAAAAAAAAAAAAAGAGCCAAAAAGTGAACCCAGTAGATGTGAGTTGGGCTGAGCACAGGACCAAAGTCCCGTTGCTCTCTGCCAGTGAAATGAGGTGAGCCCACCAGAATAACTCTCTGCTTTGATACCTTTCTGCCCACTCAACTACCTGGCTTACCTGGGTCATAAACATGGAGCCAACAGAGACAGTGAACCCAGAAGTGACTAGAGTGTGGTACCAAAGCCCCAACATCTATACCTACTCCCAAACACTGACCATCAGAGACTACCAAATCCGATAACACCAGAGACATCACAATGGGAAGAGGTATCATAAGAACAACACCCATAGGTCACGAGTACTGGTGTTTTGTAATTCTCAGCTCTGTCTTTAGGTTGCTGTACAGTCACTGCTGTCCTACTAATCAAACAAGGTTTGTGTTTAGTGCTGCCATTTTGGATCCCCACCTCCCATTAATTTTTTTAAATCATCAAGATTTTGCAATTCATTTATACAGATCTATACTTTTTGTTGTCAAAATTTTTGTTAATTTATTTCATAACTCAGATAAATAATAGAATCTCTTCTCTGCATTTTTCGAGAGCAATCTGTAACCCCAAGCATGCTAAATTCCTTATGTTTCCTTAAACATTTTCTTTAAAGTATCTGCATCAGAATCAGCCAACAAAATATCATCCATATAATGATAAATACTAGATTGAGAAAATTGCCTATACATTATTTCTAGCAGTTGTTGCTCAAAATATTGACATGAAGTTGGACTATTAAACATTTCCCATGGGAACACTTTTCAGTGATATCTCTTTATCAGACCACTATTAATACAAATAGGTACTGGGAAAGCAAATGTTTTCCTATCATGCTTATGCAAATGGTTGTGAAAAAACAACCTTTTAAATCAATTACTATCATAGGTCTTGACTTAGGTAATAAAGAAGGTAAAGGAATTCCAGGCTGCAAAGAACCCATTGGCTCAATTACTCTATTTGCCTCTGTTAAATGTGTTACCATCCTCCACTTACCTGATTTCTTTTTCTTTCAACAAGCACAAGGCAGATAGACTCTTTTATATACTGAGCTCCAGCTGATCTTGTACCAGCTTTTCAAGTGCCTGCATTTTTTCCTTAGTTAAGGGCAGCTGATCTACTTACACACGCTTGTCAGCAAACTATGTCTAGGTAGGGTTGTTGATATTTCAGCAGTGGCCCCCTTTATAAACTTGGAAACTCAATCCCTGTGTTAGGACCATTGCATAGCTTTTGATTGTTTTTTATGACACATATCAGTACCTTCCTCAGGTGCATCTATCATCTCCAGCTGTTTTCATAATGAGTGCTGGGGTTGCAGGAATATTAATTTGAGTACCCCATTGTTGTAATAGATCCCTTCTCCATAAATATATGGGTATGTCAGCCACATGAGGTTTCAACTTTTCTGTTTTCCCTTCTTCTTCCTCACACTTAACCCATTGTATACTTTGTTTTATTTAAGGTTACCTACCAATTCCTGAAAACTGTGTATAAATCTTCTGAAATGATCATTCTGGATTCCAGGATTTTTGGTAAATGATAGTGACATTAGCTTCTGTATCCACAAAACCTTCTATTTCAACACCATTGATATAATTTTAATTTTGGTCTCTGATTGTTAACCACTGTTTGCTAGAACGCACCACTTCTACTACACTCAAATCCCCCGTCCCTGAAGGCGAAGGGCCATAAACACGAGCGGTTATTTCGTAACCTTAAATTTTGGAGGATAGGACAAGAGGTTTATCTGTGGCCAAATTTAAATCCACACTGTCTTCAGTAGTGTGTGTGAGATTGTTACCTCCTGGGTGATCAGAGGAAAACACCTTGTATTTTTGCTATGGGGTCTTGAACTGGCAGCCTGCCTCCAGCTTGTTTCCCAATGGCAAGAGATAACCTTCCACATCCCTCATTGACCTGCATATCTTTTACCACAGTGTGTGCAGAACACATGGAGCCCAAGCATTCCATTGCCACCAGAAATGGCTTGTTCACTTCTTTGGCAGAAAGCACTGTATTCCTCAGAGCTCACCTACCTGCCATTTTGAGCTCTGAGGCTGTTAGCCTTACAATTTCTTTGTAAATGGCTGAATTCACCATAATTAAAGCACTAGAATATTTGATGTTGGAGACCTTTAGCTATAGCTTTTCATAAGATATTGCCATGATGCTCATAAAAGCCAATATCAATTGTGCCCTTATCCATTTGTCCATTAATGCTGCTCATTCACTTAACAGTCTAATTAACACATTCTCTAATGCCAAGTTCTCAGTCAGCACCTGTTTGGTATCATGGTATGATACGTCTTTGTTCACAGCTAAAAACAATCTCTGCAAAAAATATGTGAAGGCTTCTCTAGAGCCTTGTATTAACTTAGTAAATGCAGTATATCTTTTCCCAGGCTTCTCAACCTTGTCCCAAGCTCTTAAAGCCACAAAGTGACATTATTCTATAGGGCATCTTCAAATCAAAGTTGTTCTTGTAGGTCAGAATACTACCCTTCACCAAGCAATTGATCCTTAAGAACATTTATTCTCCTAGCTTTATTTCTTTGTTCAATATTCAAAGCTTCATTTCTCCATCATGTTAACGTTGTAACTGCTAGCTGACATCTAGCACCGCTGACACCAATCTCTTCTAATCTTGTATAATGTATTTATTTGGAGTAGCCCAGTTAATTAGTATTAGTTTAGAAAAGGGGGAATGCATTTCCTACTCTACAACAGCTCCCTTTAAAATACCTCAAATCTACAATTTCTATTGGACATCATGTTATCTCATCATAACCATGGTTAGCACTATTAGCAGTTGTGTGCTGCACAATTACTAGGAAAACCAATGGGAAAATTTCAATCCCAGGCCACTCTTCTGGTGGCACACTTGGATCAAAATTAACCCTTTCTCTCAAAACAGGCTGTTTTTTTAACCCCTTTCTCCTCCCTCTCCAGGCTTCTTGCTCTCCCCAAGGCTGTAGAGACTTGAGAGCAAAAGTCTGTGGCTAAGGATGGGATGGCAATCTGTCTTCCAACCCATTCTAATTCCTTTTTGTATCCTGTAGGAAGTTCCTGCTTTGAGTTACCAGGTCTGAGCCTTTTTATGCTCCTCTCTTCAGCACTACTTGCTTCCCAAGAGTTTCCATCTCCAACCATAACCTCTCTAGCTGTACAGCCAATTCTGTACCCATTTCAATAATGAGAGACTAGAGTAACAATTCTAGCTTTCCTATTTCATTCATTTTTTTCTCCCATCCTCACACTTGCAACCTTTCCAATTGCTCAGCCATTTCCCCAAAATTTTTGGTAATGGAATACAGGAGGAAGATAATGAAGAGGAAATAGAAAATTCCTTCCAGGAGCAAAACAAGAGATAACCTGTATGCAGCAGCCACAAAACAAAACAAAACAAAACAAAAAACAAAACAAAACAAAACAAAAAAACAAAACAAAACAAAACAAAAACCCAAAAAAACTTTTTAAATGAGTATTCATTCTCTCATAACCTGCTGTTTTCTCTATGGCATTAGAAACCAGATTTCCCATTATGCCTAGTCCCATGTTGGGTGATAATTCTAAGTCCTGTTTTTTTAGCTGTTTTATTGGGTTCTTATATCTATCACCCTTCTAACACTTATTCTACCCTAGTCCCTTTCAACCCCCCAACACTAGGTAGGAAAGAAAGAAGGTTAGAGGAAAGGGGGGCTGTACATCTATTTAGACCACTTCCTGATGATTAGGGGCATTGGGTTCCTAGGGGCAAATCCAACCTTCATCATCAGAATATCCAGAAATACAGCAAACCAGCATAACACAAACAGCAAATGCAGCTGCAGGAATCAGCAGCAGAAAAGACCAACAGCAACAGGGGCAGCATAAAGGGTAACAGTAGCTACTACAGACCCTCTTGGGGTTCTCCCACTTATACCCTCTCCAGAATCTCCAGGATTTAACTATGTACAGTTGGCAAAATCATACCTTTCTAAGAACAAGAGACAACCATAGCTAATGGCTATGGACAGTATGAAGTTGCCTTATAGCCTATACCTCAGATTAAAACAAAAATATATTTACATAACTGGGTTTTTTAAGAAAACAAAATTCTCACTATAGTTTTTCTTCCTTTGATATCATAACTTGTCTAAATGTAATTATATCTGTGACAAGTCTCCAAACCATAATGGAGAAAAAAAGAGACTACACATTTTTATATATGTCACTGTGTCTCTCTTATAATTTTTCTGGGGTTCTGTTGTGATTCCTTATTTTTTTCCACAACCTCTCTTTCTACCTCATTTAATTTTTCTTATTTCTTAATCTTTTATGGCTGCTATTATTTGAAAAATCCTGGAAATAAAGTTCCAGGAGCCTGAAAGGAAGTGAAAGAACAACTGCCAGAGTAGAACGTCTCACCTAGGTGATCTCATTTCATCTGCAAAAGTCTACAAGACGAGTGTTATTATATTTAGTTTTCACTTGAAGAAATGAAAACCAAAGGACCTGAAGTTAGAACACTTGACCCTAGCTTGTGTACCCAGTAAATATTTTACCTTGAATCTCCTTTTATTTTGATATTTTTTCTTTTCACCTGTCAAAATGAAATTGTATGAGAACATCTTTCTTGTGACTTTGCTTTTCTTTTCTCAGTGAGTTCTCTCTCTCTCTCTCTCTCTCTCTCTCTCTCTCTCTCTCTCTCTCTCTCTCTCTCTCTCTCTCTTTCTCTCTCTCATCTTCCTTATCCCACAGTCATGACTGATAAGAGAAACAAATCTTAGTGTGATAAGAGGACTCAACTTTAGACATAAAAGGGATGATCAATGGGTGTTATGAGACTTTATCCCAGACAGTAGAGAGATGTCCACTCTTCCAACATAACTCAGGAGGGCTGTATGGATTTTCTGTCACCTACAAGAAGTGGAAGTATGGAAACGTCAAAACAGTCAACACAAAGAGTCTCCATATAGGAAAATACTAGTCCATAGTTGAAATCCAATTAAAATAAATGCTATAGTTGAGATATAAAAATAGAGAGCATTTGTTCTCATTAGAGTTAACTTGGGATCATTTGTTAGGGATATGCAAATTTTCTCAAAATAAAAAAAGTTAGGAAAATTAGGGTAAAATTAAAATATTGTATTAAATAAAAAATATGAGCTATTGTCTTGGTCTGGCTTGAGCATAGTAGGGTTCATAAAGGATAGAATAAAAACCTAATGCCAAAAACTTATGCTGAGATAAGGTTTTGAGTATTTATGTTTAAAAAATCTTGACTTTAATCAAGAGATAATTAGAATTCATTAAATTGTTTATTTTGGATAATAAAGTTATTTACTCTGTAAATACCTAATTTTGACACTGTGAAATAAGTAGTAGAGTGTATCTGTGGCAGAGAATTGATTTTAAAAGATGTTATAGTTAGTTTTAAATGACAAGCAAGAGTCTCAATTATTTGATTGCCTAAATCAGATAGTTCTGTGGAAATGTATGTGGATGATTATTTTGATTGTTAACTGATCCAGACCATTGGAGGCTGTACCTTTCCCTATGCGGAAAAGAGAGGTGGAAGAGTTGGGGTGGGCATAAAAAGCAGATAAGAGTGAAGGAAACTAACAAGCAAGCAAACATGCAGCATGAAAAAATTCCATTCTTGCTCTGCTCTTGACTTTGAATGTTGCATGAATAACTGTTTTTTAGCCCCTAACTCAACTTCCTTTCAATGAGGGGCTATAACCTGAAATTATAAGCAGAATAAACCCTATCATCCATTTTTAAATTTTTCTTGTCAGAATATTTTATAAGGGCAATAAAAATCAAACCAAGACAAAGTCAACTCAAGCAGCACAATGGAGGTGGAAGATAACACATCAGCTATCCAGTACAAGATAACAGATTATCCTAAAATATAGAGATTTAAAGCAGAATTTACTATCTAATGCTTTTTACATGCCAGGAAACCTGACAGATCTTTACTGGCTGCCAGTAGATCCAGTTTTCTAATGAGTTAAAAAATATCTGTCGTGTATGACAGTCATGGTAAAATATAAACCAGTGAGTACATATCTTAATTCACTCATCTGGATATTTATATGCTTTTCCTTCTAAAGAGCTGTGACTGGAAGTATTTATTGCATACCAAGTGAGCTTCCTCACAGGGCAACTCACTAAGTGGTTGTTGCTTATCTTTAGAACATCCGAGAAGAAATCAAGCAAAGAAAAAGAAAGGAAGAAAGAAAGAAAAGAAAGAAAGAAAGAAAGAAAGAAAGAAAGAAAGAAAGAAAAGAAATGTATCAAGCACACGTGCCCAAAAGGTGTCTTAAATTTCTTTAAAACCAGCCCTTGGAGTAATTTCTTGTCATATTTGCAACATATCTTCACTGGAAGGAAGCTACCTTTTAAACTTAACAAATCTTTAAAAAGAGACAATTACCCAAGCATGCTGATATGAGGATCATCAAAACCACATTGAAAGTTTACTTTCTCATGGAATCTTTATGGTTTGAGTCACATCCTGCATGATGTTGAAATCCTGACTCCTAGTGCCTCATAATGTGACTGTATTTTGGACATGGAACTTTAAGAGAGACAATTAAGGTATATGAGGATGATATGGGTAGGTATTGATACATATAACCATTGTTATTATCAAAAGAGAATATGACACAGACAAATACAGAGAAAATGTTATGAAAACAAGGGAAAGACAGGCATTAACTATAAGGGAAGATGCCTCAGTACAAAATGACAAATTCTTGCTGATATCTTGGTCTTGAACTTTTATTTTGTTATTTTTTGTTGTTATTTTAGCCATGGAAAGTAATGTAAGGATGAATAACTCAACTGGAGCAGTGAGGAAGAATGAAAATAAAAGGCAGTCAGAAGTAGTATTCAATTGTATTACTAGTTTTTTAGTGATAAAATGGCAACTCTTAGGCAACAAATCAGATTTTTCATCACGAAAGAGCAAAACATTTTTTTCTTTATGTATGTACTCGTTAATTGGTTTACTGGGAGAAATAAAAATAGTAAGTCAGAGACAATATAACAATTCTAGGTGGGTGCATGTGTAACAGCATTGCCCATATCTGAGTGGGTTCAGAAGAAGCAGATATTGACACAGAGCTTGAGATTTCAGATGTAGAATCCAAAGTATACAAGGGAGGAAGAAACAGGTAGATGGAGCGTCCTACCTGCAATGTGGGCTTTCTCACAAAAGCTTTGGAAAAAGCATTGCATATTTAGGTACCTAATATCTATTCTTTTCTAGGGATATTAGTTTATTTATTAGTTATTATTTACTACTGAGTCACTCATTTTACATCCTGGTCATAGCCCCACCAGAATGGCTAAGATAAAAAACCTCAAGTGACAGCACATGCTGGTGAGGATGAGGAGAAAGGGTAACACTCCTCCATTGTTGGTAGGAGTACAAACTTGTACAGCCACTATGGAAATCAATTCGATGCTTTCTCAGGAAGTTGAGAATAGCTCTGCCTCAAGACCCAGCTATACTACTCCTGAGTACATACCCAAAAGACACTCCATTATGCAAAAAGGTCTCTTGCTCAACTATGTTCATAGAAGTTTTATTTGTAATAGCCAGAATATGGAGGCAACCTAGATGACCCTCAACTGAAGAATGAATAAAGAAACTATGGTACAGTAACACAATGGAATACTACCAGCTATTAAAAACAAAGAAATCATGAAATTTGAAGGTAAACTGATGGAACTAGAAAAGACCATCCTGAGTGAGGTAACCCATTCCCAGAAAGACAGTATATCTGCACTTATAAGTGGATTTTAGCCATATAGTACAGGATAAAGGGAGTGAAAAGTGAACCAAATAGTTCTATGTATAGGTAGTAAAAATAGCTTGTGTGAGTACTGTATGAGCATTCTTCTGGGCTTCAAAGGAAGAAAATTTAGGGCAACAAAAGAGTAAAATGGTTTCTAATTCAGACCTCAGTTGCTTACTGTGATTACCCAAGCAGCATACCTTCTTTCATCTTTTTCATGTCTTTCTCACACAGTCTTTGAGAAAGTTCTCTGCAAATGTAAATTGCTATTTAAAATATTAAATATAAAATATTAAAAAATATTAAGAACATTATTATTTTCATTATTATCACACCTTTTTGGGAAAGAGTGCTGTGAAATCTGAGCTGTATTGTACCCTGAGAACACTCCTCATTGACTGACTTGAAAAGCTCTTCGAAAGAGTTTATTTTGGGATAGATTAGCATTATTGCTTAAAGATTTTCTAGTATAACAAAATTGAACCTCTTTGGTCAAAACTGAAGTACCCATCAGTTCTCCACTCTTACTTTTAAGAAACTGATGCCAACAGATATGTTTTAGCAGAATGGTTAAAGCACCTGAACGTTCTAGTTCTAAGACATTGTTGACCCATGACATAAACTGTGCTCTTCAGCTACGTCCTGCAGAAAAACTTTTAGAGTAGACAATAAGTTTCTTAAACAAACGAATCTCTGTCTTCCTGAAATGGTGAAGTAAGTTAAGAATTCATCTTTACACATCCTTTACAAGTGAATATGTTACCTCCACAACTCAGTAGTAGGCTTTCAAATGCCACTTGCTTTGCATTGAATTTAAATTTAAATTTTGTATTAACTCACAACCTTTATGCCTGTTTAATAAACAGACAAGAAACATGGGTATTTCAGGATAAAAATGAGTCATTGCTACAATAAATCAGAAATATCAGCTGCTCTGTATATGTGCATACATCTGTATGTGCTGATAGTAAATGTGTACAGCAGCCAGAAGACATGCTTCTTCAGGACTTTCCACCTCATTTATAGTTTTGTTTGTTTTGGTTTTAGAATTTTATTTTGCTTAGTTTTGTCTGGGTTCACTGTCCTGGAAATCGTCATTTAGGTTAGGCTGGATGGGCCAGTGAGCTCCAGAGAATCTGCCTGTTTCTCAGTTTCCAGTGCGGAGATTATAAGTGAGTGTATCATGCTAGACTTAGTCATTGGTTTATTTTACATAGGACTTGGGATTAAACGTAGGTCCTATGTTTGCAAGGAAATGCTTTACTTGGGGCCTGATTGCAACAGACCTTTATAATCTCACAGTTCTATAAATTGTAAGTAGGAGATAGAGGAACAAGAGTAATGCTTCCCTGAGATGTTTCTTTTTCTATGAATGGTGTCTTCCTTGTTCCTGTTTATACTTGTGTTTCCTCAGTGCATGACACCAGTTAAGTTTGGTTTTCCACACTTACTTTGTTTTTTAAAATAAGATTCTTAAACACTGTATTGTCAAGACACCAGTAGTCTAGCCCAATAGCCAACACCAGCTACAGGAATACATAGAGGGAGCATAATCCAGCAGACACTGCAAGCTTCCACTGAATCAGCATGAGTCAGGGGAAGTGGTCAGAATCAGCTGGAATACCTGGGAATTTTTCTGGAACATTTCTATTTGCAAAATGTAGAACAGCAAAGACCAACGAAGATCAGCAAAGTGTTGCAAGGCAGAGTAGCAAGGCAAACGCCCTCTTCCACTGTCCATGGGTTCTGTTTATACCCTTCCAAACATCACGCACTCTCATACGTGTCTGCTCCCAGAAAACCATCACATTCCCTCTCACAAGATATTTCCCAGAGAAACACATTGCACAACTGAGTGTTTAAAGAAACCAGAAACTTCCACTTCACACAATGTTTTTTTTTTTAATTCTCTTTACCCCTTTATATTTTAAGTCAATTTGTCTGGCTTTCCTAAAATTTTATTTATTTTGTGTTTTGCCAGCTGCTTCTTTGTATTTCCTTGTTTGCATTAGTATTTTGTTGCATGGTTGTATTCATATCTCTTGCTGAATTCCCATCTTTTCGAACTTTAAACCTTAAGGACTTGGGGGCATTTTAGTCACCTCTGTCTCAGAGAATAATATGCTAACAATGATGATGATGATGATGATGATGATGATGATGATGATGATGATGATGATGATAATAATAATAAGTGAATGGATTTTAAATGTATAATTCTAGGTATAATTCCCATGAGGCTGATGTGTCTTACACAAATGTCTCCTTGCTTACTTCCTACTTTAATTGAATGTTAAATTCCTGTTCTAACTCCTACCTCAAACCTGCTTCTTAAGCATCTTCCCTGGCAGAGGAAATGGGATTTTTATTTACCCAGTCACTTGGGACAAAAGTTTGAGGTTACTGTCAACTCTATTCTTTCTTTCATATATCACAACACCACCACCAACAAATTTCATCAGCTTTGTGAAGTACATCAGAGTGCACACCAGAATGCACACCAGAATGCACACCAGAATGCACACCAGAATGCACACCAGAATGCACACCAGAATGCACACCAGAATGCACACCAGAATGCACACCAGAATGCACACCAGAGTGCTTCCACCACTGTTGCTCCTTGTGCAAGCGTCTTTTAGCTGGAGAAAGCTGTAACTTCTACTCCAGTCCTGAGTTTTGTCTCTGCCTCTCTTACAGTTTGCTCTCTACACAGCAGTTATGGTGACTCTTTTCAAACCCTTTACATGATTCAACTATGTCTTCCAGTCACAACAGTGAAAACCCAACTCTCTTTCAGTATTTCAGTTTCCTCTGTGAATTCACTATTTGTATTTATCCTCTCCATTGTTTCTTTTTTTTTTATAATCTTGCCTCAAGGTGCTAGATGATGAGCTCTTTCTTAAGGGAACCAAGGCTCCAGTCATCTCATTTCCTATTAGCTCTTTCCTCTGGGTGAGCAGACATTGTCCTTTAACTACAGGTCCCTTCTCACTTTATTCTAGTCTCTTCACATAGATATTCTGTGTCATTTCAACTATGGCCTCTGCCACCCTTTCTCAACGTTTCAACGTTGTGTAGAGTTTTCCCTTACAGTGTTTATATTTTTCTTTATTTTATCTCAAATACTTTTATTATTTAAAAAAACATATGATAGTTATACATATTTCTAGGGCATTGTATATATACTATATAATGATCTAATCTGTGCAATTAGACTGTCATCTCAACATTTATTCCTTTTTTGAATAAGAAATTCAAAATTCTCTCTTCTGGATATTTAAAATGAATAATACATTATTATATATTATTGTTAACTGTGGTCTTCATAGGCAAATTTCCAGCCTTTGCTGGAGTGTTTGTTTTAATATTTATTTTTTATTAACTCTATATCCTTCTCTCTCTCTCTCTCTCTCTCTCTCTCTCTCTCTCTCTCTCTCTCTCTCTCTCGTGTGTGTGTGTGTGTGTGTGTGTGTGTGTGTTTTCATGACGAATGACATGTGTATGTGGGTGCCTGTTTTGGTCACAAAAACGTCTCTGATCCATTAGAACTGGCATTACAGACAGCTGTAAGTCACTCAACCTGGGTTCTGAGAACCAAACTCAGGTCTTCTTTGAGAATAGCAGGTGCTTTTGATTGCTGATTCATCCTTTTAGTCCTATGGTAGACTAAAGCATATATTATCATATATATATTGTGTATAGTAATAAGGTTTAATGCAATGTATAATTTTTGCAGATTGTACAGTTTCTATATATCAGATAATTTGTTTTACATGTCTAATTTTGTTAATTGTTATTAGAAAAGCCTTGTTTTAATTTTTTATGAAACACAATATATTTTTTATTGCTTTAGAAAAAATGTATAACAGCATCAGAAAAACTAAAGCTGTGGCTACAGCATCATATAAACTAGTTTATTTGTGTTTTTCTTTTCTTTTATTAATTTATTCATATTACATCTCAATTGTTATTCCATCCCTTGTATCTTCCTATTTCTTCCTCCCTCCCATTTTCCCCTTACTCCCCTCCCCAGTGACTGTGACTGAGGGGGACTTCCTCCCCCTGCATATGCTCATAGGGTATCAAGTCTCTTCTTGGTAGCCTGCTATCCTTCCTCTGAGTGCCACCAGGTCTCCCCATTCAGGGGATTTGGTCAAATATGAGGCACCAGAGTATGTGTGAAAGTCAGACCCCATTCTCCACTCAACTGTGGAGAATGTCCTGTCCATTGGCTAGATCTGGGTAGGGGTTTGAAGTTTATGGCCTGTATTGTCCTTGGCTGGTGCCATAGTTTGAGCGGGACCCCTGGGCCCAAATCTGCCTATCATAACGTTCTTCTTGTAGGTTTCTAGGATCCTCTGGATCCTTCAACTTTGCCATTCTCCCATGCTTCTCTCATCTAGAGTCCCAATAGGATGCCCTCCCCTCTATCCCAGTTTCCTGGTTAGTGAAGACTTTCATGGGACATGCCCCTTGGGCTAGTATGCAGATATAAGTGAGTATATATCATTTGAGTCTTTCTGCTTCTGGGTTAACTCACTCATTATGATCATTTCTAGTGCAATCCATATGTTTTGATTTAAACATTGTTTAAGATGTGTTTTGTGTCTTAATGCATGATCTCTGCTAGAGGAAGTTCTGTGTGCTAATAGAAAGAAATTACATTTTGCAGCTGGTGTACAAAATCTTTACAAATATCTAGTAGATTTATTTAATCTACATAATTATTTAAATTTGCTGACTTTAGGTTTGTGGATCTGAATAATCTGTCAAATACAGAGTGGAATTTTTAGGTTCTGCAGTGTTGGATTGGATTCCCTCTCCACTTGGACCTAATGTTTATTTCATAAAAACGAGATACGACAGTACTATGTGAGACAATTTAATCTCTAAGTCCTCATACTGACTCTGTTCTTATATGGTGGCTTTCTTTTTTTTTTTTTCTTTCCTTTCCTATTTCTTTTTCCTTTTTTTTTCTTTCTTTCTTGATTTTTACATTTTCAGACACAAATAGCTATGCCTGCTTCTCCTGGGCTCTCTTCCGTTTATTTGGAATGGTATTTGGCACCCTCTCACTTCCAGCCTTACTTGTAATGTTACAGTCTTGCATGCAGTATTTTATGGAGACTTTATGTTTTTCTCCTCTAAACAATCTGTGTTTTAAATTTAGGTAATTTAGTTTATTTTCATGTGAAGCTAATTATTGATGGGTGTGAGCTGTGTTAGTAAGGCTTTTTAAGTCTGTGACACAATGCTTGATATAAATTCATGAAGTGGTTTTTATTTTGATTCATGATGTCAGAGGTTTTAGAAGCCCACTAGATCAAACAGGAGAAAAAATATGAACTGACAAACAAGTCTTCTAAAATAAGTTTATCAGAGGAAAAAAAGAAATGGAAAAAAATTCCCACCACACCAAAGTGTATTAACAAAAATAAAAATAAACACAAAGAGTAAGTAAAATATTTTCAGTAGTTATGGACTACTATAAAAAGAGAAACATTAAAAAATGGATTAAATTAGTTTCAGTGGGAGAAAAGTAAAAAAAAAAAAAAAAAAAGAAAAGGATCATTTCAACTATAATTAATGAAAAATCCCTAAGTACTATGGGAAACCTAGACATGGAAATCCGTGAAGGTCAATGGAATCTGTATATATTTAAGGCAAAGAGGTTGTCAAATTATCAGAGCTTTAAACAGAAATAATTTTATTTATTTTCTTTTCATAATATTTTTATTAATTGTTTGGAAATTTCAAATCACACTTACTTCCAAGTATTTCCAGATTTGTCCCTGACCTTGTATCCTCTTCCAAAGAATAAGAAGAAAAGAATGACAGAAATGAGTCTAATTTGAGTCGCCCATATACTCACTGAAGCATGGTTCAAACTCCCAGTGGTCAGCCCCTTAAAGAAATCAGAGTCTTTCCGAACTTGCATCCCTGCCAGAAGCCATAAATTGTGGAGAGACGTATTTTACCATGTTTATCACAATTTTGAAGGTTTCTCTTTGATGGCCTTCTGTCAAGGCTGTTATTTTTGGATGTGGGGAGGAGTGAGATGAGATGTGTGTGTTGGTTGACACATGTTGGAGTAATTTCCTTCACATTGAGTGAAGGAATGTCTTTGTATTTTCAATTGTTAATTCCATACTGGCAGACAGCTGAGAGCTGGCAGGATTCTGGTATTACCATTTCTATGGCCCAACACCATCTTTGTACTTGTAACAATCCTCAATGCTTTAGACAACAAAAGGGATGTATCAGTGTTGTCTTCCTGCTGACTGGTTATAATAAAGATCCAATGAGCGATAGCTGGATCAGGAAGTGGAGGATGGAACATTTGGGAGAGAAGGGGATTCTGAGAGAAGAAAAAGCACAGAAGACTCTGAGGCAGACAGGAAGAGAATAGATCAATGTGAACAGGACCAGAGAGGTAGGAACATTGTGGGTTGCAGGTAGGATAGTCAGGTGAAGTCTATATGGTAGCTGGGAATCTGTCCAAGCTAAAAGCCTAAGGTTTAAACTATAAACAAGCTGTTGTATCTTTTTTTTTTTTTTTTTAAATATATATATATTGTGGCTGGTGTGAGAAAATCCTGTTATAGTCAAAAAGCCTTTTATGTCCCTCTTTCTCAACTGTGAGTCTGAAGTCATCAATACCATTGTAAAACTAGCTTCCTGGCCTTTTACAGTAAACAGGAACATGGATCGTGGACTTCTACATAGTCTCCAGATCAACATGTGCCGTAGACCTCAGCACGCCCTCTAGTGGCAGCACAGACCATTAACATGTCCCTCTGGACACCATCATAGCCCTCCGTGGTAGCACAGGGCAAGGGCATAAACGTGGCATCATGTGGCACCACAGGCCACTCACATCAACATGGCCACCGACAGTAGATAGCCCACAGATGGTATCAGCTTGTCCCCTTGTCCAACCTGGACATTGTGAGATCATGGACACAGACATGTCCCTTAGATGCCAGTAGTCCCACAGACCTCAGCATGGCTTTAGATGTCAGCAGAGACCACACATATCCACATGGTTTCAGGTGGCAGTATACATCACATCTTTATGGCCCTAATGGCAACAAAGCCCATTGAAATCAACTTGGCCAGAAATAATTTTAAGAGCATTAAAGGAAAGCATGAATTACACATAACAGAATCCCCATTGGATGATAAACAGATTTGTCAGCACAAATCTTTCAGGCAGGGTACAACAACATAGAAGGCAATACAAAGAGTCTGTAGAAGGCACACTTTAAAGAAAGTATCGGAAGAGCTTGACTTGTTAAACACATGCTCTATTTTCTTCAAAGGAACAAAGAATGACACTTGGTCACGTGAATGCTAGTAGTTATGATCTTATAGTGGGGAACAAGGTCCCCTTCTGTCACAGACCTAGTGGAGAGGAATTGGATAAAAGAGGATGTGAGGGGGAACAGGAAGATACAAGTGAGGGGAATAAAAATTGAGATGTAATCTGAAAAGTTACTTAAATAAAAGTTAAAGCAAAAGTGATCAAACAACCTAGTGATCCTTTGCTATTCAATTAGATGCCAAGCTCCACCTGAATTTCCCCCAGATCCTGAGAATGATTTAGGCCATAATACTCAGTGAATAGAATTTATGAAAATGACCCTATGTATTTTGCATCTTCCTTATGTAGTTTACAACCCTAGGCTTAGGGACTGTTTGCCGGTCAATAGAATGCATTCTTATGATAAATGTCTCATGTACTTTGTTTTTCAGGATATTTTGAAAGGGAATTATGGTGTACCCACCCCTGAACCTTTGTTATGATAATTGTCACATGGACACTCTTTTCTTCCAAAGTCTTGCTGTGTTTCAATGTGTAAGAAAATTAAACTATGGGATCAGACACTCTAGAAGTTTTAATCCAGTCTGACTGACCAATTCTGGATGTACTGAGTTTTTATTCTCACCTGTGATATTCCATCTTACACCCATCAGAATGGATAAGATTTAAAAAAAACTCAAGGGACAGCACATGATGTCAAGGATATGGAGAAAGGGGAACATGCCTTCATTGCTGATGGGAGTGTAAACTTGTACGACTACTTTGGAAATCAATCTGCTGCTTTCTTAGTAAAATGAGAATAGTGCTGCCACAGGATCCAGCTATACTACTCCTGGGCATATACTGAAAAGACACTCCACTACACATCTGCTCAACTTTGTTTATAGCAGCTTTATTCGTAATAGCCAGAATCTGGAAACAATCTAGATGTCCCTCAACCAAAGAATGGATTAAAAAAAAAGAAAAAACAAAACTGTGGTACATTTACACAATGGAATACTATTCAGCTATTTAAAAAATAAAAAGGAAATCTTGAAGTTTGCAGGCAAATGGATGGAACGAGAAAAAATCATCCTGAGTGAGGTAACCCAGACCCAGAAAGACACACGTGCTACACAATCACGTATAAGTGGTTATTAACTCAACATAGATATCCTCTGAGAAACACCACCAAGCACGGGGTCAGGACAGATACTGGGACTTGCAGCTGGACTCTGTGGGCAGAGCTGAGAAGTTTATGGAAGAGTGGGTACGTGGAAGACCTGGAGGGGTCTGGAGCTCCACAAGAAACCACCAAGGCCAGGGAACTGGACCCAGGGGGAGCTGCATAAACTGAAGCACCAACCAAGGACAATGCGTGCAAATTACCTAGACCCCTTGTTCAGATGTATCTGATAGACAGCTCATTCTCCATGTGTGTGGGAGATGGTGGAGAGTGGACTGCCTTTGACATGAACTCTCATGCCTGTGATTTGATCACTGCCTCTTAGTAGGGCAGCCTTGTGGGCACATAGAGGAAGAGTATGCAGGCTATCCTGATGAGACCTGATAGACTGTGATCAGATGTGGGCAAGGAGCCACACATCAGAAGTCTACAGGAGGAGAATAGGGCAGAGGAGGGAGAGAGGATGGGAAATGGAAAATAAGAGTGAGGGGATAACAATTGGGATGTAATGTAAACAAAATATAATAAGTATATTAATAAAAATCTATCTTATATAAAAGAAAAAAGAAAGGAAAAATAACAAATCATATTAAGGTTGTGTTCAAAAAGGATTTCAAATATATTGTCTGTAGGAATGTAAACTAGAGCAGCCAGTGGAAATGAATATTGAAGTTTCTTTAAAACACTGAAAATAGAATGTGACAGTCTCAGCTATAACATTGCTATTTACACAAAAGACTCCAAGTTAACATATCTCTCAAAGATACTTGCACATCAGTATTTATCTCAGCACTATTCACAATTTCTAAATTATGGAATAAACCTAGATACTCACCAATATTGAAATGGACAAAGAAAATGTGTTTGAGGCTAGTGAGAGGGCTCAGCATGTAAAGGGACTTACTATTAAGCCTGAGTACCTGAGTTAAGTCCCTGCAACTCACATGGTAAAAACAAAGAACCAACTTCTGCAAGTTATCCTTGGACCTCCACACAAGCACTATAGCATGCATGTACATACACACACAAAATGATGATGATGATGACGACAACAACAACAATGAAAGAAAATGTGTCCTATAAACACAATGGGATGATTTTTTTTCAACTTCTAAGAACAATGAAGTTATGTCATTGTAAGGGAAATGGATGAAACTGAGGTAATTATACTTTAGTGAATTAAGACAATTTCAAATAAGCAAGTAAAACATGTTTTTTTCAATTTGTGCACTATAGACTTTATAGATCCATAAAATTATGTAAGTACAGATGACAGAAGAACAGCACTGAAGCTGGGAAACAGAAAGGCCTGTTAGAAGAAAGACAAGGGAGGCTGGAGAAAAGGGAAACTAAGATGTTATAGTGAGACTAATCTCAAATTAGTTGGCATATTCTTGTAAGTACTGTTATTTTTCTGCAATTGTCTTGAGAGTCAATATTTTATAAACTTCATGTCTTGAAAATGGCCTTTTGTTAAATTTCAGGACTTCTGGTAATACTGGCCTTTAACAAATTGTTGGATACACTTTCCATGTCCAATATTTCTTTAGATAAAATATCCTTGTGAAATTTCAGTTAGTATTGTCTGGAATATTACATATCTCTCCTATTTATTGTTTCTTTTCCCACTACAAAAAACACTTAAGACAGTGGTTTTCATCCTAATTCTCTGACCCTTAATACAGTTCCTCATGTTTTAATGAGCCCCAAACAATAAATTTATTTTTGTTGCTACTTCATAATTACAATTTTGCTACTGTTACAAATTGTAATGCAAATTTCTATGTCTTCTGATGGTCTTAGGTGACTCCCAAATGCATTCAACCTTCGTATTGAGAACTGCTGACTTAAGGAGAGTAGTGGTTTCTGTTTTGGTGACAGCTATTTCTCTAGAACCTAAAATTGTACATGACCCTTGAGGGTTTCTCAATAAACATTTTACCTATTAAAGGCAAGGACCACACAATCAAAAACATTTTAAATGAATGAATATTATGTCAAATTGCAATGTAACACTTTACTTCTGTTCCCTTTGGCTACTAGAGTTATATTACTACATAAAATTTTGAGTAAAGTGTAACACATACTCACCATTGCAGCTGTTAAGGGATATGGGAAATCCACTTTATAAAAATATTGGCTGTTTCCAACTTATTTATATCCTCCATTGAGGAGATAATCAATCATAGACAGAATTTGGTCAACAATTGAAAATCTTGGTCAATCATAGAAAGAACTCTAAACCTTTTGGCTTAATAAAAAGAATGACCTAAAGTTAAAACTTATTGGCCTCTGGGGTGATTTTTAAGTGTCCATTTGATGACAAAGTTAGGATGGAAGCTCTCTCGTTGCCCTTGTGCTAGGCTTCTGAAAGATGTGAATGTATTGCCATGATCAGTTTTGTTCTGAGTCCAGGGGAATGCTTTCTTACTCTTGTTTTCTTCCTAGAAATCATCATTATTTCACAAGTGTGTAGCCTTCAGAGTTACAGAGACAGGGGATCAAAGATAAAAATTACAGCTTGGTGAGGAGAATGATGATCCAAAAGTGGTTTGTAGGCTTAACCAAATGTACAGCAGGACCTATGCTAAATACAGAAAAAGGAATTATTGTCATGTCCAACAATATATAAGTAATCTTTTATTAAAAACAATTTTAAAATGCCAAATAGTTTAATTTCATAGGAAAGCTATAAATGTCTTGGAGAGTAAAGAGCTAGTAAGGGCGCTATATTACTCTGAAAGTCAGACATGAATGCTACTGGGAGTCCCACCTGGCTACAAGGGAGGGACTTCAGGCTCCATAACCCCCACTGCCTGGAGTCTCATCAGGGTCACCCACATTTACTGCTGGAGCCTCCTCTATCACAGAGATGCCCCCACCAGTTTTTGTTCACTTTCCTGGTCCCCCCTTCCTCCTTTCCTGCTGTCCCCATACCAGATCTCCACCCCCATTACCTCCCCACCCCCTCTCTTACCTAGCTCCCTTCCTCCATTTCTTCAGATGTCTATTTTATTTCCTCTGAATGAGATGTAAGCACCTTCCCTTGGGCCCTCCTTAGCTTCTTTGGGTGTCATGGTTTTCCTCACCCTGAATCTGTCGATAACATGAGTGTGGGCTTCTGAAATTCCATCTGTATTGTGAATTCATGAGATGAACTGAGATATTTTCCAAACTCATCCATGATCTGGAATAGTTGCTACACCATCACGTTTATCTATCTTTTACTGTCATCTGACCTGAAAATCAAACCATCTGAAACATGAGTCATCCAGAATACTTGATATAGGACATGCTAACCTCAAGAGGAATGTGGAAATTCTTTTGTTTGATGAGGAACTTCAGAATCATGAAAAGACTGGTCCTATACCAATTCACCATATCTTTCTTTTAAAAATAAACTTTAATTAGATTGCTTGTCTAATATAATTATAGACTTTTTCATGGATTTATATATAAAACAGCAATTTGGCTTTACAGGATCTGACTCTAACCTTTCCAAAGACAAAATACTTGAGCCCTAAGAGTGATGTGATTTTCCTTTTTTTTTTTTTTTATTCTTAATTTTAGTACTCCGCCTGTTTGGAGTCATGGTGAATGAAGTTCTCTGCCTGAAACACCCTATTCTTCAGCAGTTATCTCATGCATAATCTCAGAAAAAAACAAATAATAAACTAAAGACTGATATACTAATTATTGTTCTAATGGCAAAACTGTTTAGGAAGTGAGGGTGTGAGTTTCTCTTGTCTTATTTCAATAATAGCAATCAAACCTCTAATTAAAATTAGGCACTCAATTGCTTTTTAAATGATTCTGATGACTTCATTAATCTGAAGTGATGAGTTGCCTCTGTTTTATTTAATGTCCTGATAAGTCAAGGCACAATTTTTTTTTCAAGCACAAGTGAAATTTTGGTTAGCTTTCTGATAATTCTGGACACTGGAAACTATTGCCTCTCCCTTGTGCTAAAGGGCATAATTGCAGATGCAGTTCATGTCTTACATGGATTAAACACTTGTCTAATCTTGCATCCTCCTAGAAGGCAGACATCAGTGGCAGCTATAATGCATTTCAGCTCTATCAAGAGGGCACTAAAGAAGTGATTGAGGTGAGTTCTTCAGCTTTGCCTGATGAGTTTCAGGCTGAAGAAGCTGTTCTCAGAGTTGGGTAGGCTCTCCTGTATCCCTGAGGTGAGAGTGGCTCACTTGTGAGAATCATGCCTCTGAAGAACAGTTTTACTCTAACAAGTTCAATAGCTTTTCTTACACAACCCAGTCCCTGGAGATTCTTATCCTGATGGTCTCTCTGTCTCCCATCTTCATCTCTAGTTGTGTTCTCTCTCTTGTAAATCAAACTCAGTCACCCAACAATTTCCTGTGCATCACTGAGTGATAGGCCAAGTCACCTTTGACAAGTATGTTCATTGTTATGGAATTTGCTGTTCATGTTCAAAGTTGATAATCACCCCCTCCCTGCCTACGTTTAGTAAATGACTGAATCTTGATTCTCCTTCTTACCCTGTCTTCCTGTTTGCTTCATTAATGGTTTATGTAACTGATGTTATTTCCATTTTCTCTAATTTGTATTTAGGGAGTTCTTAAAAATTTATCTACTAAGAGCTTTCTCCAGATCTAGTCTATGGCGAAACTGTAAGAGATAAAGCATAGTGGCAATAAACAATGTTATTAAGGATAATGCATTGAAGACAATCTTGAGACCCTAAGCCTTTTACTGTCTTTTTTTTTCCTTCTTCTTTCTACTTGCTACTAGGTGAGCAGCTATTCAACTACTTCCACCACAGGCCTAAAAAAAGTCAAAATAGACCAAGTCCTTGCAACCTTATTGGAGAGGAGAAAGTACACTTAGGAGGTATCTACAAGAACCTCCTTGGATAGTATTCTCTTAGCTTTCCATTACTGTCAAAAAATTCATTAGATGATAAATTTGTAAAGTAAATGTTTTTGGTAGCTCATGGTTACAGAGGATTAAAGACATGCATGGTATAAACTCACTTATAAAAGGATATTAGCCCAACATAGATGTCCTCTGAGAGACTCTACCCAGAAGGGGATCAGGACAGATGCTGGGACTCACTGCCGGACTCCAGGAGGAGCACTGAGAGTGGTGTGGAAGAATGGGGGCATGGAAGGACCCAGAGAGTTCAGGAGTCCCACAAGGAGATCAACAAGCCAGAAGGGTCTGGGCCCTGGGGGCCTGCACAAATTGTTTTACCAACCAAGGACAATGCAATCAGAAAACTTAGACCCCCTGTTCAGATATAGGCAATATACAGCTCACTCTCCATAGTTGTGTGGAGATCAGGGACTGCCTCTGACATGAACTCTGGTGCTCCAGATTTGAAAAACATATTTTTTAAGAACAAAATATGATATTTTGGAATAAAAGCTTATATTTAGACACATAGTTTATTTTGGCATTGATATGCAAAAAATACATTTGCAGCCTGATCAGCTGAACACCATGGAAAGCTATTCAAAAGATGATGCATGAAGAAAGGAGAAGAGAAATGGATTCAGAACAGTTTACTTAGCCATTTTAAAATCCACCCTACTTCATAACTTCCATTGAGTAAAACAGACATTTTGATAATTGGCTAATTCAATGCCTTGGGGTTTATCTCACTTTCACATGAAAATCTGAATGCCAACACCTTCTCTTTTGTACTTACTACAGTAACGTCACAGCTGAGTTGTCTCTGAGTCCCTGCAATGCACCACTCACTTTTCTTATAGTGTTCTTACACATATCACATACAGTTGTGTGTTATATATATTCATACATTCCACACTTAATCCTCTACCATAGTATAAGAATAAATTGAATACTTAAGAATAAATTGAACATCCCAATTACTGTCTAGTTTTTCTTCTTTCTTTTTTTTTTTTTTTTTTTTTTGGTTTTTTTTTCTTCTTTCTTAGCCTCATATCTCTTTTCTTCTCAAATGTTAAATTAATATCATCAATCTAATCAAATAATTTTGGCTCCTAATACAGCAAATCATTATTATTCACCTGTCTGTCTTTGCACAAGTTCCTCTGTCTCTCCAAAATTTGGTTTAGTTCCATTCTTGAAGAACTAAATGCTTTTTAACTTTCATTATGCTCACATATGTGCAATATAATAGCAAAGCTCTTTCCTTCTGTTTACTCAATAAAGCTCTTGTCAAATTTGTCTGGAACTCAGAAAACTTTCTCTTTTCTCATTTGCTTTATGGATATTTGAGTTATTACAGTAATTTAGTGATTGTTATAGTCTTATTGCTGTTTCTCTCACAGGTAATAGTTGTCTCTTATTCATACTCAGATTCCTAAATTACTATTAAGAATTACATATTAACCATTGTGGTAGTCTAAATAAGAATTACCTCCATAGTTTCATATGTTTAAATGCTTGGTTCCTAATTTTTAAGACTGTTTTGAAAGTATTAGGAGGTGTATTAGGGTTTTCTAGAATGAATGCACACACACACACACACACACACACACACACACACACACACACACACTGTACAACTCCACAGATGTATACAAGAGATTTATTAGAGTGGTATAAAGGCTGTGGGCCAATAATGGATGTCTACCAGTGAAGTCTAATAATCTAGTAGTTGTTCTGTCCATGAGTCTGGATATCTCAGGAGATCTTCCATATACACTGGGATCCCAAATAAGTAGGCTCTAGTTCCAGTTAAAGAATGGACTTGCTAGCCATAGGGACGACAAGCTGGAAAAGGGTGAAGGACTTCCCTCTTCCATGTCCTTTATATAGACTTTAATAGAAGGCTTAATGGCCCAGATTAAAGGGGGATCTTCCAATGTAAAAATATAATTAAAAGTGTTTATTTACATATTAAATTATTTAATTAAAAGAACTTCCTCACATATATATATCCAGCTGCTTGGATTTTAGTTAATTCCAGATATAGTCAAGTTGACACCAAGAATAGCTATTGAATAAGGTGTGGCTTTGTTGGAGGAGATGTGTCAAAAACATCATTCCCAGTGTGCTCTCTACCTTCTGCTGGTAGATCAACATATGAGCTATCCACTGCCACACTAGTCACCTGGCAAAGATGTAGCTTCCTTCTGACCTTGTCCTAAAAATTTGAAGGCAAGTTGAAAAGCAATGTATTAATTGTATTAGTGAAGAAGGCTTCAAGACAACTTAATATTGACTCTGTTGTAAGATTTATTAGTGATCACTTTTAGAAAAATCTACAGTGAAAAAGAGCAACTGGAGCAAAAAGAAATATAAACTCTACAGTTTGAAAAGAGAAGAAGAAGCAAGGAATTTAATGGTGACGCCCCGGCTTGTGATAATACCTTTGCTCTGTCATTATAGACTGTAACCATCTGGGACTGTAGCCCAGTTACACTCTTTCTTTTATATGCATCCTTTATCATTGCTTATCACAGCAATAGAAAATTAGCTAAGACAGAAGTTAATACAAGGAAGTGGGTATTGATTGTGACAAGGCTGACACCTTAGAAAACCCTAATACACCTCCTAATAATTTCAAAACAGTCTTAAAAATTGGGAACCAAGCATTTAAACATATGAAACTATGGAGGTAATTCTTATTTAGACTACCACAATGGTTAATATGTAATTCTTAATAGTAATTTAGGAATCTGAGTATGAAGAAGAGACAACTCTTTCCTGTGAGAGAAACACAGGGAAGCCTATGACAGACTTTTGGACTATGCATTAGAAAAAAATGACTTAACTCCCTATGCTGATATGAGTTTATAAAGCATTAGTGATGAGACCATTGCGGATTTTGGAGGCCCAACTCAAGAGTTTCAGAGGGAACAATATTAGCACACAGACTAGTGACCTTTCTTGTGATCTTATGGCAAAGTTGTGGCTACCCTCTGAGCTTGTCCTAAGAATTTGAAGCCAAATTGAAAAGTAATGAGTTGAAGTAATTTTATTAGGGAAGGGAACTTTAAGGCCACCTAATATTTACTCTGTTGTGGGGTTATAAGTGATCTCTCTTATGAAGATCTACATTGAAAAAGAGGACCTGGAGAAAAGAGAAATATAGACTGTATAGTTTTCAAAGAAAATGAGAAGTAGGAAGTTGAATTCTGAAACCTAGGATTTGATAATAGATTTCAGGAGAGCAATGTAAGGCCTGGTTTGCACTGGGACACAGAGGAGGATGTCATTTGGACAAGACCTTACCAACCTAATCCTCCAATTTGTGAAAAGAAAAGAAATAAGGAATTTTCTGGTGATAAAACCCAACAATCAACAAAATCTGCTGCAACTGTGATTCAAAGAGACCAGACACCATTCGAAGCAGACAGCTGAGCTAAGAATTTATCACATCAATAAAACATAACTAAAAATTATTTAGAGAATTAATGAAGTAGGAAGTAAGACTATTTAAAACAAGAAGTACATTAAATAGCAACTACATTAGGTATATGAAATATCTTGACAATAAATGAGTGAGATGATCTACTATCTGAATAAAAAATGACATGTGACAAAGAGCTGAGAATACAGATTGTGAGTGCCCAGTTCTAATGGAATACCCATATCTCTCTACTCACAGGCTCAAGAACATCATGGAAATAAAGGCCCAGAAAATTTAAGTGTCTTATTAAAGTGTGATTGTCTTTATTTTATATTATTTTATCATTTTTCTATTTTTGGTGCCTGATTGTTTTTTGAGAGAAAGTCAGAAAGGGTAAGCATTTGGGTGGGTGAACAGACGGAGAGGATCTGGGAGGAGTTGAGAGAAAGAAAATTGCAATCAGAATAAATTGTATGAAAAAATTATTTTTAGAAGTAGATATGATGAAGAAGAATGCTGTGAAATTCTGCCTTGCAGACAAGACATGGCCATGTGCTCATGGCACAGAAGCTATGGTTATGTAAGATCTGTATAATATCAGACTAATCAAAGTCCAGTGCAGATGAGGGAGAGGTGCAGTGTGTGAGTGCCCACCATTAGCTGAGGGGATAAGAGCAGTTGATGGCTTCTGGAGTAATTTTCATTTGAGATTATGGGTACCTGTAAGCTGTTTATGCTTTAGTGGGTGCTCACATATCCGTGTGCATTTAGGTATGGATTCAGTAGATTATATAAAAAGAAAAAGAGGAGTCCACTGAGTTGAGAGAGGGACATATGTATAGGGATCAGACAGAAGTTGGAAGGAGTAATAGTTAGTGAATACAATAAAAATATATTGCATAATATAGAAAATTATCAAAGTATATATAAATATTATAAAATTTAAAAATGTCACCTGGTACTTGACCTCTATATAAGAGATGCTATACCAGTTAAGGGATCTGGGTTGATCACAGAGCCCATGATGATAGTCAAGGTATTCTACTCTCAGAACATTAGATAATTGCCAGGAAGAAATGTCAGAATGTCTCATTTCTGGTGCTGGCTCAAGAGAAAGGAAAGAAGAAGGTAGAAAATAAAAGAAATTAGAAGAGGGGAGAGAAGGGGAAAGGAAATGTTCAATGTCCCTAGTCATCAGGGAAATGCAAATCAGTACAACTCTGAAATTCCATCTTATACCCATCAGAATGGCTATGATCAAAAACTCAAGTGACACCACATGCTGGTGAGGATGTGGAGAAAGTGGAACACTCCTCCATTGCTGGTGGGAATGCAAACTTGTACAATCACTTTAGAAATCAATCTGGCACTTTCTCAGAAAGTTGTGAAGAGTTCTACTTCAAAATCCAGCCATGCCACTCCTGGGCACTTACCCAAAACATGCTCCACATATATGAACACTCTTAAAGCTGAACAGAAAATCTTTATTGCAGGCCTGTCACTTCATGGGAAACTTGACAAAATCATGCACACTTCTTCTTAGAGTTCTTAGCATTTTATGTACAAAAACCATATCCTGATTGGCACATTTAAGTTAGCGAGAAGTAGAACTACAAAAGCAAAAAATGCAAGGGTAGTACATGTACAGATTTTCACTTAGGGGCTTCTACAGCCATATCTTGAAACTGTTAACCGAAACTGTCAATTTAGTCTCCCCCCACCTTTTAGCAATTGGGTTAGATATTTGTTCCTGCTATGGTGGGCATTGCTGACTAAATGCTGGACAAGTTTCAAGGCCTGAATGATGTTCCTATTATGGTGTCAAGTGTGCTAATATTTGGGAGCCTGTTAGAACAGTAACTAAGTCATGTTTCTGAGACTTTATAGGTATAGCTTCTCATGCCATTACAAGACACAGTCTCACAGCAAACTCCCTGTTACTCTGGTTCTTCTTTCTGCCCACTCTTCCACAATAATCCCTGAACCTTGAGAGCAGGAGTTGTATTGTAGATATCTAAATTTGGACAGAGCTTCACAATTCTGCCTTTTGCATTGCTTGTGGGTTTCTATGATAGTTTCTGTCTGTTGCTGGATGTGGAGTTAACACTGAATTTATAAGTGGGTATAAGGACAAATGTTGAGGATGTTGTTAGGGATTATGCTGGTTTAGTAAAGTGGAGGTTGTAGGTAGGTTCACCTTCAATATTCATGACTATTAATTGCTTCCTTCCTTTGACGGCTACACAAGTGCCTTCTGGTATGATAGAAGCTAGTCCTCAGGGGGGAGGCTTTCAGGTCAGTTACCAATCAAGGGCTTCTGGGTCCTGTGTCTGAAGTGCATGGTGTCTTCAGCAATAGGAACGTAGCTTCTACCTATAGAGGCAACTAAATGCAATAACAGTATCCTGTAATTTTGTATGAGTCTCTTTGACAACCCTGCTCAACAACTCAAGAAGAGGGATTCTCATGCCTACTATTGGAGTTTTTGTTAGTTGGTCTTCAGTTCTTAAAAGGAGTGTTGTCAGCCCAGATGAGAAGATTTCATTTAAACTATGTATATATATGTATTCAATGATTTTGGTGTATTATAGACACTTTAGGTAATCCAAAATACGATTCCTTATTACTTTTTAGGCATCTTTGCTGTTATTTCACCATCCTCCCTCCTGTGTTCATCTCCCTCCCTGTCCCCAATTAGAGAACCTCTGTTTTTATCATTCTCCCTATTAAATCACATTTACCCTGTTATTGCCCTCTCTAGTGCTCCTCCAACCCAGCCATGGTCTTTTTTAACTTTTCTTTTCTGCAGTTACTCTAGCATATGCACTCACATCTGAAGATTTGGAGCTAGGAATCTCAGATGAGAGAAAAAATGTGGTTTGTCTTTCTGGGTCTCGGTTATTTCACTTGGTGTGATCTTGCAGTATATTATTCACTCTTCACAAAACATTGTAAGTCATTCTAATTTTACACATCAGAGAACTAAGCCTTTTGTAGATTCACTTCAAAGGCCACATACACATAAAAACTGGACACATTCACTAACATACTCAATGACTTCCCTAAGAGGTAGTAGTTGGAGTGAGAAGCACTTAATACTGGTTTTATCTGCTTCATAGTATAGTTGAGAATGAGTTTAAAAGTCTTCATAAAAATAAAAGGAACACTTAAGTTGATCTTGCAACTGAAATATCATTGCTTCATTCTCCTTCATGCACTTTTCATTTATCTGTATCTGTGCCACACGCTTATTCTTCCTCTGGTGTTCCACAACATCAGGGTGTCGTGAGAATGATCTTCCCAAAATATGAGCTAAAGGATGACATTCCTTGAGTCAAAACATCTGTGCATCATATTCAAGGCTGTAGCACATCACAAAGAACGCCAGTGTGGGATGGTTAATGTCCACCTTTCAAATACTTCCTTGAGCTCCGTGTACACAACTATATACTATCCAAGTTCTGTTTAAAGCACTCACTATTTCCCAGTGATAATGCCTCCTTAGCTGGGTATATTTTAACATTCTATTGTTATAGCAAGAGAACCAATAATCCCTCTTTCATGCCAAGTGAATTCATACTGTTTTTCAAAACATGTAACACTTTAAATTCTGTTTGATGGTACATACTGTAATATGACTGGCCCAATGATTAGGATTTTTGTAAAATGGAAATATCTCATCTTTTCTTTAGGGTTGCTAGCTTTCTATACTCTTGTTAGAATGTATTCTAACTAGTTTCTGGTTAGAATGCTCATTTTCAAGCTCCCTTGATACACCTTTGCTTGTTACTTTACTCCTGGAAGCCTTGCTGGACATTTTCCATCTCATCTTTATCCTGCTTGGATGTACAGTTTAGGTGTTCCTGGCTTCATGGTTCCATTCCCTGGTTGAATTAAGCATCTTTGGCTTCCTTATATACAGTCAACCAACATCCCTCCTTGTCTCAGGAACTCTTTTTTTTTACTGCCTTAGAGAGTAAGACTTCATTCACATTTAGCATCAAAGAATGTACCCCGAAAAGCATTTCTGACTTCTCCAAGAATAGCTCTTCCCTTCCCTAGATCCTACAGAGCCACTCACTGCTGCATCTTGGCACATATCTAGTATCATCATATATTGATTTTATTCTGCAAAATATAAGTGATATTTGAAATAGAACAACACTAGTTTCTAGTTAGAATGTTCTTGTTCTGAGGCTTTGCCACTTAGCCTTGGGTAAGCCACTTAACCTTTCCATTTTCATGAGACAAACGTGAACATAATGATCTGGTCTCTTGAACGCCTAACTGACTTTTCTCAAAACTTAGTACTTTATCTAACTTTGACTGATTTAGAAGAGTGCAGATCCACATCCCAGTGTGATGTTGCAGCCCTGGCTTCTTCTCCTTATCCCAGAGGCATCTTTAAAGTTCCAGAATTTCTTTTTTTTTTTTTTATTAATTTATTCTTGTTACATCTCAATGTTTATCCCATCCCTTGTAGCCTCCCATTCCTCCCCCCAACCATTTTCCCATTATTCCCCTCCCCTATGACTGTTCCTGAGGGGGATCACCTCCCCCTATATATTCTCATAGGGTATCAAGTCTCTTCTTGGCTACCTGCTGTTCTATCTCTGAGTGCCACCAGGTCTCCCCCTCCAGGGGACATGGTCAAATGTGAGGCACCATAGTACGTGAGAAAGTCATATCACACTCTCCACTCACTGTGGAGAATATTCTGACCATTGGCCTAGATCTGGGAAGGGGTTTAAAGTTTACCTCCTGTATTGTCCTTGGCTGGTGCCTTAGTTTGAGTGGGACCCCTGGGCCCAAATCTGCCTATCATATTGTTCTACTTGTAGATTTCTAGGACCCTCTGGATCCTTTTATTTTGTTATTCTCCCATGCGTCTCTCATTTAGAGTCCCAATAGGATGCCTTCCCCTCTGTCCCAGTTTCCTGGTAAGTGAAGGCTTTCGTGGGACATGCCCCTTGGGCTAGTATGCAGATATAAGTGAGTATATACCATTTGAGTCTTTCTGCTTCTGGGTTAACTCACTCATTATGATCATTTCTAGCTCACTCCATTTATCCACAAATTTCAGTAATTCCTTGTTTTTAATAGCTGAGTAGTATTCCATAGTGTATATGTACCACAGTTTCTTTATCCACTCTTCTACTGAGGGACACTTATGCTGTTTCCATGTTCTAGCTATTATGAATAAGGCTGCTATGAACATGGTTGAGCAAAGTTTCTTGTTGTGTGCTGGAGCATCTTCTGGGTATATTTCAAGGAGTGGAATAGCTGGGTCTTGAGGAAGCCCTATTCCCATTTTTCTGAGATAACACCAGATAGATTTCCAAAGTGGCTGTACTAGTTTGCATTCCCACCAGCAATGAAGGAGTGTTCCTCTCTCCCCACATCCTCACCAGCATGTGGTGTCGCTTGAGTTTTTGATCTTAGCCATTCTGATGGGTGTAAGATGAAATCTCAGAGTCGTTTTGATTTGCATTTCCCTGATGACTAAGGAGGTTGAGCATTTCTTTAAGTGTTTTTCAGCCATTTGATACTCCTTTGTTGAGAATTCTCTGTTTAGTTCCAAGCCCCATTTCTCAATTGGGTTATTCGGTTTGGTGGTGTTTAATTTTCTTGAGTTCTTTATATATTTTGGATATTAGACGTTTGTCAGATGTAGGGTTGGTGAAGATTTTTCCCAGTCGGTAGGGCTGTCGCTTTGTTCTCTTGACAGTGTCCTCCTGCCTTACAGAAGCTTCTCAGCCTCATGAGGTCCCCATTTATTAATGGTTGACATTAAGGCCTGGGCCGTTGGTGTTCTGTTTTGGAAGTTGTCTCCTGTGCCAATATGTTCCAGGTTCTTTCCCACTTTTTTCCTCTAGTGGCTTAGTGTCTCTGGTTTTATGTTGAGGTCTTTAATCCACTTGGATTTGACTTTTTTGCAAGGTGACAAATATGGGTCCAGTTTCATTTTTTTACACATAGACCTCCAGTTAGACCAGCACCATTTGTTGAAGATGCTATCCTTTTTCCATTGAATGGATTTGGCTTCTTTGTCAAAAATCAAGTGACCATATGTGTGTGGACTCATATCAGGGTCTTCGATTCGATTCCACTGATCAACCAGCCTGTTGCTGTGCCAGTACCATGCTGTTTTAATTACTATTGCTTTATAGTACAGTTTGAAATCAGGTATGGAGATTCCCCCGGAGCACCTTTTATTGTACAAGATTGTTTTAGCTATTCTGGGTTTTTTGTTTTTTCCATATGAAGTTCAGAATTGACCTTTCAATGTCTTTAAAAAATTGTGTAGGTATTTTGATAGGGATTGCATTGAATCTGTAGATTGCTTTTGGTAGGATGGCCATATTTACTATGTTAATTCTCCCAATCCATGAGCAAGGAAGATCATGCCATCTTCTCAGGTCATCTTCAATCTCTTTCTTCAGAGTTTTGAATTTTTTTTCATACAAGTCCTTCACTTGCTTAGTTAGGGTAACTCCTAGATATTTTATATTGCTTGTGGCTAATGTGAAGGGTGTGGTTTTCCTAATTTCTTCCTCTGCAAGCTTGTCATTTGTGTATAGGAAGGCTACAGACTTTTTTGAGTTAATTTTGTATCCAGCCAATTGCTGAAGGTTGTTATCAGCTTTAGGAGTTCTATGGTGGAATTTTGAGGGTCACTTATGTACACTATCATATCATCTGCAAATAGGGATAATTTGACTTCCTCCTTTCCCATTTGGATACCCTTGATCTCCTTTTGTTGTCTTATTGCTCTGGCTAGAACTTCGAGTACTATATTGAAGAGATGGAGAGAGTGGGCAGCCTTGCCTTGTTCCCGATTTTAGAGGAATTTCCTTGAGTATCTCACCATTTACTTTGATTTTGGCTATTGGCTTGCTGTATATAGCCTTTATTATGTTGAGGAAAGTGCCTTGTATTCCCAATCTCTCTAAAACTTTAAACATGAATGGGTGTTGAATTTTATCAAATGCTTTCTCTGAATCCAAGGAGATGATCATGTGGTTTTTATTTTCAGTTTGTTTATATGGTGGATTACATTGATGGATTTCCGTATATTAAACCATCCCTGCATGCCTGGAATGAAGCCTACTTGGTCATGATGAATGATATCTTTGATGTGTTCCTGTATTGTTTTGCAAGTATTTATTTAGTATTTTTGCATCTACTGTTCATAAGAGAATTGGTCTGAAATTCCTCTTTCTTTGTTGAGTCTTTGTGAGGTTTAGGTATCAATGAGACTATGGCCTCATAGAATGAATTTGTAATTTTCCATCCATTTCTATCTTTTGGAGTAGCTTGAAGAGTATCGGTATTAGCTCGCCCTTGAAAGTCTGGTAGAATTCTGCACTGAAACCATCTGGCCCTGGGCTTTTTTGGTTGGGAGACCATCGATGGTTGCTTCTATTTCTGTAGGGGAAATGGGACTATTTAGCTTGTTTATCTGTTCTTCATTCAACTTTGGAAGTGAACTTGATCAAGAAAATCGTCCATTCCCTCTAGATTTTCAAATTTTGTGGTATATGCCTTCAAGTAGGATCTTATGATTCTTTGAGTTCTTCAGTGTCTGTTGTTATGTCTCCCTTTTCATTTCTGATTTTGTGATTCAATACTGTCTCTCTGCCTTTTAGTTAGTTTGGCTAATGGTCTGTCTATCTTGTTGATTTTCTCAAAGAACCAGCTTTGGTTTTGTTGATTCTTTGGACTGTTTTCCTTAGTTTCTAATTTGTTTAATTTCAGCCCTGAGTTTGATTATTTCCAGGCGTCTACTCCTCTTGGGTGTTTCTGCTTCTTTTTTTTCTAGGGCTTCCAGTTGTGTTGTTAAGATGCTTATGTGCGATGTTTCCAATTTCTTTTTAAAGGCACTTAGTGCTATGAATTTTCCTCTTAGCACTGCTTTCAATGTATCCCACAAATTTGGGTATGTTGTTTCTTCATTTTCATTGAATTTCAGAAACTCCTTGATTTCTTTCTTTATTTCTTCCCTGACCCAGGTGTCATTTAGCAGAGAGTTGTTTAGTTTCCACGTACGTGTAGGCTTTTTGTTATTTCTGTTGTTGTTGATTGCAGCCTAAGAGCATGGTGATCTGATAGGATACAAGGTATTATTTCAATCCTCTTGTATCTATTGAGGCTTGCTTTGTGACCTACGATGTGATCAATTTTGGAGAAGGTTCCATGGGGTGCAGAGAAGAAGGTGTATTCTTTCTTGTTTGGGTGAAAGCTTCTATAGATATCTGTTAGATCCATTTGACCCATGGCATTGGTTAATGATGTTATTTCTCTGCTTAGTTTCTGTTTCAATGACTTATCCTTCAGTGAGAGTGGGGTGTTGAAGTCTCCCACTATTATTGTGTGGGGATCGATGTGTGGTTCAAGCTTTTTTAGGAGATCTTTTACAAATGTGGGTGCCCTTGTATTGGGAGCATAGATGTTCAGAATTGTGATGTCATCTTGGTTGACTTTACCTTTGATGAGTATGAAGTGTCCTTCCTCATCCCTTTTGATTAATTTTGGTTGAAAGTCTATTTTGTTCGATACTAAAATGGCTACGCCTGCTTGCTTCTTGTGACCATTTTCTTGGAATATTTTTTTCCAGCCTTTTACCCTGAGGTAATGCCTTTCATTATGGGTGAGATGTGTTTCTTGAATGCAGAAGAATGTTGGATCTTGTTTATGTACCTATTCAGTTAGTCTGTGTCTTTTTATTGGAGAATTGAGGCCATTGATGTTGAGAGATATTAATGACCAGTGACTGTTAAGAGTCTTAATTTTGATGTTGTTTCCAGTCGAGCGTTTGTGTAGTTGTGTTTTTGCCATGGGATAGTTATCTATTTCCTGGATAGTTTTGGTTGTAGCTTGACCCTTTGGGATGGAGTTTTCCTTCTAGTACCTTCTGTAAAGCTGGGTTTGTGGATAGGTACTGTTTGAATTTGTTTTGTCATGGAATATTTTGTTTTCTCCATCAATGGTTATTGATAATTTTGCTGGGTAAAGTAGTCTGGCCTGGCATCTGTGGTCTCTTAGGGTTTGCAGGATCTCTGTCCAGGCCCTTCTTAGTGCTTTTATGGTCTCTGCTGAAAAGTCAGGTGTAATTCTGATAGGTTTACCATTAAATGTTATTTGGCCCTTTTCCCTTACAGCTTTTAATATTTTTTCTTTGTTCTGCATGGTTTGTGTTTTGATTATTATGTGACAGGCAGTTTTTCTTTTCTGGTCAATTCTATTTGGTGTTCTGTAGGCCTCTTGTATGTTTATAGGCATTTCTTTCTTTAGATTGGGAAAATTTGCTTCTATGATTTTGTTGAGAATAGTTTCTGGGCCCTGGAGTCTGATGTCTTCTCTTTCTTCAATGCCTATTATCCTCAGATTTCTTCTTTTCATGGTGTCTTTAATTTCTTGGATGTTTTGTGTCAGGAGTTTTCCAGATTTGGCATTTTCTTTAATGGTTGATTCAATATCTGTGATTGTATCTTCTAGCCCTGAGATTCATTCTTCCATCTTGGATTCTGTTAGAAAAGCTCACCTCTGTGTTGCTCGCCTTCTTCTCTGAGGTCTCACGTTCTCGTTTTTCTTCTGTCTGTGTGTTTATCATTGAATCCATTTTCATTTTCAGATCTTGAACTGATTTTTTGATTTCTTTCATCTGATTTTTTGTATATTCCTGAGTTTCTTCCATTGCCTCTTTATAGGTCTTCAGAGCTTGAACCATTTTATTTATTTCTTTCATGTGGTTGTTTGCATTTTCCTGCAATTTTTCCAGTTCCACTCTATGTGCTTCTTTTTATGTCTCTCACCTGTTTGTCTGCGTCTTCCTGCATTTGATTACAAATTTTATATGTTTCCTCCATTATCATCCTCATTACTAAGGATTTGAGGTCATTTTCTTGTATTTCCGTTGTATTTGAGTTCTCTGGGTTGTTTTCTTTGAGATAGCTGGAAACTGGAGACACCATGTTGTTTTGGGGTTTTTTTGCGTATGCTTTTTCATTGTCCTTTAGACATCTTGCCATCTTTGTTTTTGTTGGGTAGCTTCCAGAGTTGGATGGAGGGTGTCTGACGATAGATTCACTTGTTTTCTCACGATTTCCCTAGGCTGGGAGCTCAAAGCTTCACTGGTGTGGATGTTAGGAAGTTAGCCCTGTTGTTCTGGTCTCTCATAGCCAGTGATCTTCAGCCCCGCTGTGCTGTGGATCCTGCAATTGTTCTGGGTCTCTGAATGAGCGTTGGGTTGGGCCAAGGTATCCATAGCCTTCTGTGTTCCCTGCCAAGTCCAGCCAGGAGCACTGGGCCCGAACCACGGGCTGAACTCAGCTAGATTCTCAGGGCCTGAACCGTCTGCCAAGCTCAGCTAGGGATTCTGGGCCCAAAATGCACACAGGGTCCAGCCAGAATTTTTGGGCTGGGACTACACACCAAGCTCCGCTAGGGCCTCTTGGCCCAAAGTGCATGCAGTGGTCAGTTATTGACTCAGGGCCCGAACTGACCACCAATCTCAGCCAGGAATTCTGGATTCAAACTGCACACTGTGTCCAACCAGAGTCTTAGAGCTGGTGGAACCGAGTGCTCTGTCCAGCCTGCGCCACAGCAGGAGAACTGCGGCTGCTCTGAGTTAGTACCAGTGGTGGAACCAAGTGCTCCGCCCAGACTGTGTCACCGCAGGGGAGCTGCCGCTGAGCTGAGGTGCTGCCTAGTGTGGAGCTGTGCGCTCAACTAAGCCTGTGCCACAGCAGGGAAGCTGTGGCCACGCTGCGTTAGTGCCTCGGGCAGAATTGCTTGCTGGGCCGGGCCAGTACCCGGGACTCTGGGGCCGAACTGTCTGCCGAGTCCAGTCTGGGTCCGAAGGCTCCACGCGACCCAAATCCTGCCCCAAGTCCCCTCTCCCGCAGCAACTCCACCAGCCACCACACAATCGCCTCCACCGGAAGGCTATGAGCTGCAAACCTCAGCCACTGCTGCTGGTGCCACCGGTGCTGCTGCCTCTGCTGCTGCCACTCCGATCAGAGAAAATCCACGCTCCTCCCATGTGCAGGGGCACGCAGGTCCTCCGCACCCTGGTCCCTCCGAACCGTGGAGCACTCCCGCTTGCCGTGATGTTCGGACCTCGGTGTTCCTGGCTCAGAAATCTGTTCAATTCCCTGAATTGTTCACTGGAGCCTCCAAACGTGGTCCACACTGCTCGCCGCCATCTTGGATCCCAGAATTTCTTACAACTCAGAGTTCACATGAGTTGAGTATTTGATAATACTCATGTATTAGTAAAGCTTTAAAACTGATGACAAAATACTTAATTTGGTGGACTATTCCTTTTTTCTTGAGCTAGTTTATAAATTTGGATGCTTTTATTGGCAAAGATTCTTCCTACACTTTCATAAGCTCAACTCTACATGCTTAGCAACTGTGCCTGTACCATTCAAAAGGAAGAGTTGTTTGATCAAGCTCCTCAAATTGCTTCATCTCTTCACATGTCTTTAAAAAGGTTCAAAGAGGAAAATATGTTGTCTCTGAAGCCTGGATGTGGATCCAGGCTATTAACTGTAAGATAGCTTGATTAGTAATATTATCCTGAAAGTCCACTTGCCATCCGGATTCCTGTTGTTTAATGGAGGTTTGTAGCAAGAAGACATCTAAAGAATGTTTATATAACAGAAAATGGTAACTCATAAGTTTAAAATTGTGAGTGCTCAACTAAGTCCACCTTTTCTTTTCTTTCTAAAACAACTTTAAATTTACCTGGAGGAATAAATCTTTTGGTAAACTTTTCAACTTATAGATTGTCTCTTTCTTCTGGTCCAGTCGGGGACAAGATCTCATTCACAGACATTGTACTCTTCTTTCATTTGTATGTTAGTTGAGACTCTAAAAGTTTTTATCCTAAGCCTCAAGTTCCCAAAAGACTTTAAAATGAAACTCCTGGAAATCTTCCTAGTGAATTAGTTGTAACCTGAATTGTGGGTGTTATCAGTGCTTGAGCACTGCAACCTGTACCATTGCCATTCTTGATAAGAGCTGAGGGAAATTACAAATCACCTAAAACACATGGAATGCAGAAACTACGTGGATGAGTTGGAATAGGAAATATCCCCAACCTTTATCAAGGCTGTGAAGCTGTATTTAGGAGCAAGCTCTGTCTACCTGCATAGAAGAATTTCAATCTAGCAACATGACTGCTTTTTGAAGGAGAGATAAAACTGCTTTTTATAATCCCAAGAGTGGGATTGGAATGGTCTCGTGAGAGAACAGATGAGGTTAATACACTAGAAGACAAACCACCTCACACGGGAGCTTGATTGTTGGCAGCTGAAAAGATCCCATGAACAGACTCTGGGAGGAGATATATAAATAAGCCCAGAACTGGAGGGGGGCCTTTGGAGACTTGGGATAGTTTTGGCTGTTCATCGCTCCACTTCGAGACACTCCTAGAGAGAACCACTCGAGGGAAGGCTTCAGGGCTCCAACTCCTCCTGAGGTCCTGGCTTCTGGTTACTCCAGGTTCCAGCAGAAGAAATCCTGCTGATTACACCAGGAGAATGGTTCTTTGGAACTGATATCCTTACAGTTTTGTTATTGTGTTTATTAATCCTCTTTTACTATTGTTTTGGTTAGCCGGGTTATAAGTGACGTATGCACGGTTAATAAGTTTTAATAAAAAATATATTGGTTAAGAAAATTGAGCCTACAGCTTTTTTTTTTTTTTTTTTTTTTTTTTTTTGGGAAAGGGCTTCTTTGTGTAGTTTTGGCTGTCACAGACTCACTTTGTAGACCAGGCTGGCCTTGAACTCACAGCGATCTGCCTGCTTCTGCCTCCTGAGTGCTGGAATTAAAGGCGTGCACCACCACACTTGGCCTGTGACTGTTCTAACAAGGGATCATATCCAAAGACATAAATCTCTCTGGAATATAGACATGCCACTAGGACCCACTTTAATCCCTTTGGCTGTAATACAGACATGCCTTTAATACATACCTTTAATCTATAAACACTGATTTCTAATTGAGGAACAAAGTGACAAATCAGAGAAAGATTGACAGAATTGGTCAGAGATAGAATACACCCAACTCTCACAAAATCATACAGGAAGAAAAGGCTACAGAGCAGTGCAAGGAGTAGAGTTAGGTACAGTCTAGGTGGGTACACTTGAGTTCATGCAGTTTGTTCAGTTCCATTAAGTTAGTGCAGTCAGTGCAGTCAGTACAGTCTGCAGTTCAGTTCATGGAGTTCAGAGATGTTTTTTTCCAAGCAGAACAATTGAATGAGAAATCAAAGGAAGACAGTTTGAATCAGTCAGCTTCCAGAACAGCTAAGTTGAACCAGCCACTCATAGTTCAGAAAGAACTAGAAAGGATGAGCTTATTCAGTAGTAAGTCTCAGACACTGAAAACATTCTAGGCTTAGTTTAGCAGAGGAAGGCCAAAAGCTAAAGCTTTCGATGTCGGGTGTTACAGAAGATTAGATTACATGGAGGCTAGAAGTTTCCAGGCCTTAACCTAGGGATAGTTAGAACAGAGATAGAAATGCTCTGGGCTCAGTCAAGTCATGTTTTTGTAACATTTGGGCATGGCTCTCATTTTAATCCACTCATCAGAGGAAATAAAAACAACATCCACACACAAGGTTTATTTTCTCTCCTCTCTATTGGAAACACTGCTTTCTGAATATTGATTTCACATCATCATCCTTTATCATTAAATTAATTTGTTTTTCTTTATGACCAAGGAACATTGTGAAAGAAGGACAGAAAGAAAGAACTGGAGGTTGGGAAGAATGCCTATGAAATGCTGGTTTTAGGACATGACATAGCTGTTGCAATCACAAACTCACAGCAGCTGTTTTAATCTGCCCAAAACCTGCACAAGATTGTGACCACTACAATTTATTATGGATGGAGGAGTTGATCATAAGAGTCTATCCCTCATAAGGAATTATTTGCAGTTAATAGTTGCTGGGCCTGGAGGGAGTGATTTTCTTAGCAAGTTAGCCATACTTTTAGTAGATAGCACCCTTACCTGTTCATATTCATGTAAGTACCACTAATTACAAACATACACAAAGAAGACACTGTAGGCTCAATTTTCTTAACAATTATACTTTACTATGAACTTATTAAATGAGCGTACGTCCCTTATAATTCAACTAGACTAAATAACAGGAAAAGAGATTAAGGAAAGACAAGGACAAAACCTGGGTATCAGTTCCTAGCAACAATTCTCCTGGTGTAGTCAGCAGGATTTCAGCAGACTAGCAATCCCACCAACGTTGCTGCTGAAACCTGTAGCAATCAGAACCACGAGCTTCAGCTAGAGCCCAAAGCCTTGAAGCCTTCCCTGGAGCAGTTCTCTTTAGGAGTGTCTCAAAGTGCAGGCATGAACAGCCAAAAACAGTTCTAACAAAAAGCTTCAAGACCCCTGTTTTGGGTATGTATAGCCTTTCAGTCTGTTCAAGGATGTTTTTCAGCTGGCATCAATCAAGGTCCCACCCCTGCCCCAGGAAGAGGGAATATCTTCTTCTTAGTTGAACATTACTTAGAAAGGGATGGTTGCTCTGAGTTTAGGAAAACACCTGGGATTATAACTTCTGCAATGATATCCTTTTGTACTGTTCCATATTAATTAAAAACCTTGTGTGCTGTTTTTTTTCTAATTGAGATACAAAACAGGTTTTACTCTCACCAATGATATTTAAAGTCTCTGTATAATGGCATTAACAATCTTATTTGTTACTGATAATCTTACAGGAAGAGACTGTAAACCTCCTGTACCAATACCGAAAGAACACCATACCTATTTCTCAGGAACAAACTTTGCAGAAATATAGAGACATCCCTTTAAATGGTCCTGTATGAACTTTCCCATTGACCACAAAGTGTTCAGTGCTGCTGCAACCACAGCATAGCCCCTTTAAAACTGCAACTGGCACTTTGAAAACACCATGAGCATGTCCTCATTTTAAAAACGTAACCGGTCTGACTCTCACACGAACTCTGGTGCCCCATAT